>NC_143019.1:59788903-59976357 GCF_055824585.1 Amblyomma mixtum
GCACTGCTCGTTTCGTTTTTGTTCATGCTTGTCGCGCGCTTTTGTTAGCGCTGTGCGGAAAAGAAGCACCGATATCGCTGGTGATGGGGCGCACCTGCTCTATGTCTCTCTCAGAGATGCTGTGTTCGCGTGTTTGTCCATTCTCCCACCCCCCCCCCCCCCCTTTTTTTTTCCCGCGATAAGATGAACACATACTTACAGGTCACGAGAACGACCGCGGAGCCGCACGACCCCGTGTGGTCAGCGCCGAGAGCGGCTTTATGCGGAGACGCGTAACATCGACTCTCAGTGTCGGTGCGGGTGGCAGAGGGGGTGCGGATTAAATCGCAGTGACGAAATACAAAGCTGTCGTCGCGCTGAATATGCATGCCGGTTGCGACGTTTGTTTCGTGCCTTAAATCCTATTTTAGGCAGCGAAATTTACTAATTTAAACTTCTCGCGGAACAAACATGGCTTGAAACAATTAGGAACTATGCACGCACGCGCACCCCCCCCGCTCCCCCCCTCCCCCTCTCTCTCTCACACACACGCACGCACGCACACACACACACACGCACGCGCGCACACACACACACACACACACACACACTCTCTCACACACACACGCACACACACACACAACACACACGCACGCACGCGCACGCACACACAACACACACTCACACACACACACACACACACAGACACTTAAAGGAGGCAAGCACTTGTCAACGAGACATTTATTGATCGCCGTTTCGACCATATATGCGTGCAGAAGCCAAAGCCATCTACCCGCGCGTGTGTGGGTGCAAGCGTATGCAGCGTGATTTTTTTTTTTTAACGGTTACAGATTTTATTTTGAAAACAGCGAAAAGTACGTCAGTGCGGTCTGTATATTTTGGTTGTGCAGCAAGGCGGACATTTCGCACGCTATAGGGCTCAAAAATTGAACTGTCATTTGATTAAATTTACTTGACTTTTTATTCGTGATCTGAGAGGGCAAGATGGTATTGCAACATTGGAGTCCGTCATCACCGAAGGTGAACCCAGGTCATATCGGTGAAGTGTATCCAAATACCGGACGTCAAAGATACATTGCATATTTATAAAAATATGGCCTCGCTCGCATCTCTTATGCATTAAATACAGACGTCGATTGTGTATTTGTGTGCGATAAATATGCGACGCGGGAAAGCTAACACAGCAGGCTTTCAAGTGCGTATTCTTTACGTTTGATATTTCGCACTACACTACATTGCGATTAAGAAAGTTTAAAGACTGGCTCACCTCCGATGTCAACGAGGTATGAGGCCACTTTGAAACACAATGCTTTTGGTAAAACTCAATTTTCCAAACTTCGTTTCATCAATATGCAGATTCATTCCTGGCTGAACTGCAACAAAATTGTTTCTGATCAACACGTTACAAAGCTACAGCGAAATTTGTAACCCCCCCCCCCCCCCTATCACTAAACCTAAACTGAAACTTTCCATGTCTATTTTTGTGTGTAGTTAATAAATAAAACGCTCACAAAAGCAATGCAAAGCGCTTGGAACACATTGGATGGTTATGTCAGGAAGGATACCAACACTGAGGTTTGGTTTGTATGATGACATGTGTAATTTCAACAACGGTAACAGAAGTACGCTAGACGTTTTGAGACACATTAGAATCAAACCTGGTCAGCACACAGAAAGCTCTCCTGACAGAAGACTAACATCGAATCAGGAAATCTTCATTTCGGTCCACTGATGCAGCAAAAACACAAGAAAAAATAAGTGAGCGGCCTTGCGAGCAAAATCAAAGAAAAGCAAGTCTAAGGAGGAGCTGAGCTATGGTTGGTTTTAGCCGTCGTGGACATTGGTCTAGGGCATTCGTAGTTTTTCCCGACCTTTCGCGTTTTTCTCGAAACTAACTTCTATGTCGTTCGTTTTTAAGAGAGCAATTATAACTTTATCCCTGTAGGCGACTTTTCATTGAAAGTTTTTCTTTTATTTACTATATATCCAGCTGTGCAATCATCCGCAATAAGTAAAGTCGCGAAACTTATTTCCTTACTGCCGCAATTTTTCTCAAAAGATGCCTATACGAACCATTGTTTTTTGTCTTTTCACTATAACAGAATCACAGTTGATGGTATCACGATTATTTCCCTTCATTGCACAGTTGTGTGTATAGCAACAAAAGCAACTTGACTTGCAATGAACTAAATTAAGGTTGTGACTGTCGGCGTCAAATGTATACATAAACATAAATTAACTTTTTCAACTGTTTAACATTTTGATTAGGAAAAAATAACACCCATCTTAAGCCAAATAACCAATTTTCAGCTTGTATCGGGTTAAAAAAAAAAAAACCTTCCGTAAAATTGGTCTCACACTTTAATTTTAGTTAATATTTTAATTATTGAGCTCTATTACGTGTGTACGTGATGTCCGCCTAGCTGCACAACCATACTACAGTACTGTGCTCTAGAATATAGAGCACTGTAACCATACTGACGCTTTAAAACAAAAATATGCAAACGTTCTAAAAATACCAGGTGTGTGTGCGTGCGCGCGCGTGGAGCACATTTATAATTTGACGTTTGTTTTTTTTTAAATGAAAACTCTCCAATTTCGATTGAAGGTTGTAAAGATTTTGTGTGTAATTTTGACTGACTGGGCGATGAAAATGGCACGTCTTCGCAATCTTCATTACAATCAAACCTACGCAAAACATCTTACCAATTTTCGTTACTCAAAAACCCGCGAAGTGTCATTGTTGCCATCCGGTCACCTTGGTTCGGCTATTTTCGGCACAACACTATCGGCGCTTCGAACACATGGCTCATATGCGCCACACACACAAATTTCTGAACACCAGGAATGCCAACTCCACAGAAAGATGGCACATAGGGTTCAGAGCCACGAAGGGACGCCATGTGGTTGAATTTTGACCACATGTGGTTCTTTAACGTGCAGTGTGACATCACAAGGTTCTCGGGCGTCTTCCATTTTGCCTCCATAGAAACGCGGCTGGGATTGAACCGGCCTCCTCGGGTTAACAGCTGATAGTCTTAACTACTCAGCCACAGTGGCAAGTGAGTCTCACAGAAAGCCTGACGCCAGCCATTAGCCAAACTGGTCTGGTCGTTCTAATGCGCCCCCAAGTTTTTCCTCAGGCCCCAGCAACCTTCTTAGTAGTGCTCGCGAACCCTAATGGACGTGACCATTCAAGCGGACCTCGGCCTGGTGTGGAATTTTCTGTCGGACATGAGCGAAATGTGCGTTACACATGCACAGTGAAGTAAAGGGCGCCTGGATAATGTGGAGTTAAGCAAAAACGAAGACTCGCCCGGTTTGCGCATTGCAGTCAAATGAAATGCATACGATGTCAACGCATGGTTTCGGTTTACGAGATTTAACGTCTCAAAGCGACTCGGGCTGTGAGGGGCGCCGTAGTGAAGGGCTCGGGATAATTTCGACCCTCAGGTTCTTTAACGTGCACTGACATCGCATGGTACACGGACCTCAAGCATTTCGCTTCCATCGAAATAAGAACGCCGCGGCCGGGATCGAACCCGCGTCGTTCGGGTCAGCACCCGAGAACCACTGAGCCACAGAGGCAGCTGCATGATTGCGGACCGAGCGGAATTCAAACGTGCAGCGCAAGCTTACGACATTCAAGCTTCCCACGAAACACAAAACGTCTTACGAACGTCTCGGAACAGCTTCAAATGACTACAAACGTCTTGCGCTGTGTTCAAACGTCTCATAGATGTCGACAAGGAGAAGTTTCCTCTGCGACGTCTCTTAAACATCTGCAGTCAGACGTTTGCTGTGAAACTTCTGTGAAACTTCTGTAGTCAGATGTTTTCTAGACTTGTTTCTAACACGTGGAACTTGAGACCACGTCAAGGAGATGCGCCAGTAATCAGCAGAGTTGCCACCGTGGATTAAACATGCTGTAAATCACGGCACATAAATTAGATGGCTCTCCTGCTTGACGTTTCGAAGAGCAGGCGCGCCGGTGCAAAGACCGCTCTTTGTATTCGAACACAGAAAGCGCGTTTTATCCTACGGAGCCCGAATCACGTTCCACATCGAGTGCAGCTAACCCGCCACTCGTAAGGCTGGATTTAGGTAACATATAATGGCCCTGAAAGCCGACGGTAGTTACGCGAGTGAAAAAATTTGCTTCATGTTGCGAACGCCTCTGTTACGCCTCAGCTAGCTGGCGGCAGCATGCGGATTGACAGGCGCAGCGCACGTTGCCTTCGCCGCCTTCGCCGAGCTCGCTCGCGCAGTTTATCGCGCAGATCACCCGCGCGCTATCTTTTCGTGGCGGCGTATCTTGGAGGCAATCTTTCTTGAGTCACGCTACGCTGTAGTCACGCCGCAGCTTGCTGCTTGGTGTCGCTCCGCACGGTGGCGATGCAGGATAGTTTGCCAAAGTGGTTTTAACCGTTTAAAGCAGAAAAAAATCTTAGTGGAAGCTGCAAGTGCTTAGTTTTACATGAAAGTATTAGATTCAATTTGTTTTTTGGTTCTTTAATGATTTGTTTATTTTTTACGTTTAGAAATTTAGTACTTCATTTGGTCATTTGGCGTTGCAGAGGCTAGCGATAGCTACGCGCGGGAAGCGGATGCAGCGCACGTTGTAGTACGGTTCGGAGCGCACTTTTTTCCGCGCTGGTTGGCACTTCACGCCGCTACAGTTTGCATTTTCCCTTTTTTCTGCGGTATCGTTTACTACCAGTGTTGCACTGAGGTTAGAGTGTACTAGAAAGGTCTGAGTGGGCCGAACAACCGGCTCCGCGCTTGCTTGGGGGTGAGGCGCTCCGCGTCGAAAAATGCTGCGGTGGCGCTGCGGTCGAAGTGGATTGGGTTGCGCCGGAGCAGACGATGTGTCAGGAATGTTCTCGAGCAGCTAGCGGCGGCGTTTTTTTTTTTTCGCGTAGCTCGTTCTTTTGTGATCACTCTTTTATCCTGCAGTTACCATCAAAGTGTGTGGCATGCCTAATCGAAGGCATCGTCACCGCTACGCACCTGGATGTCGCACCGGCTACGCGGGCGTCCCAGCCGAGTGTTGTTCAGCGTCCCGAAAGATGCGGTTCGAAGGAAAGCCTGGGAGCGGAACCCCCATCGCGCTGACAAACCTCTGGATGAGAACTGCGCAGTGTGTGAGCTGCACTTTGAAGAACGGTACATACTTAGTGACTAGTGGCCGGCAAAGAAGTGAGAATTGCGCGCGGAGTGCCCGCGCTCACACCGGAAGCAGTGCCCACGCTTTTTCCCAATAAGCCGAAGTATTTGAGCTCAAAGGCACCTGTGAAACGTGCACTACGCAAGCGGGGCACGTCTACCGTGCTCAAAAGCCCGGGCTGCAAAAGGAAGAAAGCCTGCACCTACGGCCGTGCAGGACAGTGGAAACTACTACGACGAGTCGGGAGAGTGCCTTTACGGGCTGCTTCAGCATGAATCAGTTACACATGCTGACAGCATTCTGCACGTGCTGTCACTGCTCAGGACCAGAACAAAAACAATTAGATGCACAGTCCATGAAGGCGAAGTAAAGTGCAAGGTTGTGAAGTTTTGTATTGTAACACGGCTCCACTTCCTGATTAAGGGCCTAAACAAATCAAATGATGAAAGGCGTCAAAGGATGAAGCACCTAAAAGTGCGCAGGTGCCTATGACGCTGACAAGCAGTACTGCTTGTTGCTTTCGCAAAATAAATGTTGACCTATTTTGCATCAGTTGGCCATACATTTGAGTTGCACTTGCCATCAGTGGTTTAATATACATCATTCCTTTTCAATTATTGACATGTTTCACGGCCTTTTATTACCATAACCAAAAATGTATTCATCCTTACGCAACACTAAGAAACTATTTTGCTTGTACAACGTACAGTACTTTGGCCAGTGTTCAGAGAGAAGTAAATTGAGCGCTGAGTGGTGTTCGAATCCCAGTCTTGCACTCAGCTGTTGCGATTTGCGCACGCGGAGGCCCTTTAGCGCTCCGACCTTGTAACATTTCTCTACTTTGCGATTCCAGACTTTCATTTGGAAGCGCGAAATCGCGCCGAACGCATTCCTGCGCTCCGTTTTTGTGCACGTCCATTCATTCCGCGAAAATTTATTTCGTTTCCGCGCTGACACCATATTCTTTCGCGATTCCGCTGCCTAATACACATTGTCTGGTTAAGGACTTTTTATTTACCTTTGCATGACGACGGATATTTCATCAGTATTCGAAGAACAAAAGTTTGCTAATGGTAGACTCGGTGTAAGCTGCCAGGCCAGACATACACGCGAACTTGTGGAGTGCGCTGCAGTTGCAACTCGCCTGCCGCGCACACGGAGGGGACGGTCAATTTCTGGTTTTTGTGGAGACAGCGACTACAAGCGTTCCAAAATACCTCGGGGACCTATCTTGTGCTGTACTGCGCCAATGACCCCTGTTTGAATAAAAAGAATCAACCCGTACAGACAAGACGCCGCAGAAGGGGCCGCAGCGCACAGCTTGCGCCGCGTCTGCCGGCGCGCCCAGCCAATCCACTGCGATCACAGCGCCCTCTATTCTGTCGACAGCCAGCGCCTCGCTTTGAGCGCCTCGTTCGTCTCACTCAGACCTTTCTAGTACACTCTACTGAGGTGTGAGCCTCGTTTTCTGCAAAAGTAAGTAACCTTGCATTCCTCTTCTGTGGTGAAAGTGTCGGCTTTGCCACTAACGCGCCTAATTGAACCTTTGGTATACAAATCACAAAACAGTATCAGCCAGTGTTTTACATACGAAAGTGTAGCGTTGAATGTTTTAAAACAGGGCATTTGCATGTATTTGAGCTTTTGTTAAGTGGATACAGCTAGGCTGCTATCGCATGCTAGTTGCTTTCTTTACCAAGGTGAACGTGACAAAGCTTCAAACCAACCAGCTTTGTTTAAGCGTACGTTGATAAGGCGCGAATTTTTTCCTACACATTCTGTGCTCTATTGCATTCTGGCAGGTTTTATTCTTGCCAAGGACTCTCATCTGGCCACCTGTGTGCTCCAATTCTCCTTGCTGTGATTGCCGTCAGTGAAACTCGCGTTAAAAAGGCTTTGGTTATCTTAACTGCGTCAAGCTTTTATTTCATTGCGATTGAGAGCCCCGGAACAAAGGTAGTTTACTCAGTGGTGCTGCTCTGTATGTGTGCAGGCTGTGTGACAGTGCAGTGAAGTACTACGGCTCTTTGCAGGCATGGCAGTTTTTATTTCTTGGAAAACCATTGCACCGTGCACAGCTGGCGTTGTCCCTACTTCACTGTGTACATTTCGTTTTGGGTACAGGCTGTTCAACAGTGGTTTTCAGAGGACCTCCTTGCCTGCTCAACTCAAGTTTTGGTAAGCACGCTTTGCAGCTGACACCTTTTCTTTCACTTCATGATTTCTTGTATAGGTCTAGGCTCTTTGCTAATGTTCATTCCACAAGCCCCATTATTTGTTTGTCCTTTAGAACTCCAACTGTTGGCCGGAGGAGCAAGGACCTGGTCTAGTTTCACGCAAATTAATAGCAGCACCTTGTACTTGGTTGTTCAGACGACTTTGCCTGGAGATTGTTTCAGTTCTGAGGTGGGAATCTGGACTAATGCTTCTTGTGCAGTGGTGTAAGTAATCTCTTGCAGTGGTGTAAGTAATCTCTTGCCCACTGTTTGAGCTTCATCGTACAGATTAGAAAGGGCTTCTTTGGCAATGCAGTGTTAGGAACCTTATACACACGCACTTTTATTTGTCTTATCTTTCAGATGTGCCCTGTGTGGCTGTCAAGTTAAGGTCCAAGATTTAACACATCTCTGGTGTATACTGAAGTGATGCAGGCATTACCAGGACAGCAGCATCTCTGCTATGTTTTCATGCGACGGTGCAGGATGTCAAACTTCAGCCACATCTTGCAGGTAAGAGAAAGCCTGTTTGCAAGATGTAGCTTAGGAGGTTCTATGAGTACAGTGTGCATCACAGTAAGGCAGTGCACTTGCTATTGACTGCTTGGCTTTCAGTGTCCATGCACGCTGTTTGGATTTTGCTTCTGTTAAAGGCCTCCACAGTGATTGACTTCTTGAGTTTATGGTGAGCCGTAGCACTCTGCTGAAATGCCACTTGCAGTGACATCACATGCATCTATGTTTTTAATTAGCTTATTTTATTGCCTGTGCTGTCACTCCTTGCCATTTCCTGGTCTTATTTGCTTCCGACTCCTCATTGGCCATTCTACATGCACCTGACTGACTGTGCTTTTGGTTACTCTAATATTTTTCACTTCTGCAGGCTGCTGAACAGAGCTGGATTTGACTTCCCCTTGTTACTGTCTAGTTGGCATCCTCCTTGCAAGAAAAGTGATTTTTGGAACACCTAGCGAGCTCTTCAGTGCCATCCACATCACAGCAACTTGCTCATCAACGCATCCGTTGTGAACAAGGCCCGGGGCCGAATGAATTTTTGACTTAACAATTGGTTGCTGCTCGTCACTTTCCCGCCATCCAAGTGCTTACCGTTGTAACGTCAGCCAAACCAGTGAAGCTACCTCCTCCATGGCTTCTAACATTAATTTCCTGATCCTTTTCTTTTTTTGTGTGGGTGTATATGCACTGGATTCAATAAAGAGTAACGCAGTGACTGAAAAGTGTGCTAGCACATGCATTTATGGCTCATTACTACAGCCATACATCCCTTGTAATGTGGGCTCATTGTTTGGGTCATTGCAAATCAGTTTTGAGTTCATTTTTGAGTGGTGTATACCAGAAAAATGAACTACAACTTTTTAAAGCTTTAGAGGGTTTAAAGGCAGCACTAAAATCAGTCTTGAAATGCGTAAAATAATACAGGCACCCATTTCGAAAAAAAAAAAAACGTCTAAAAAAATTCTAGAAAAATTCTACCTGAGAAGTTTTCTAGCCGTATACAAGCGTAGCGTTAGCAGAGCTAATAGAAGGCTAGTAAACGTCTAAGTCTAAACTGCTTAGGTGAAACTTCTTCTAGATGTCAAGCTTTTTTTTCCGAGACTTTTTTTAGACGTCTATTAGAGCTTTTTGTGTTTCGTGGGTTTGCACCAATAAAGTGCGAATCTACATCGAGATAGAAACTCTGATATGTCTCCTCTACAACGTTCACTCCGAAAGTTATATACTGCCGTCTCTAAGAGCTTTTTAGAAGATTTGGGCGCTCGAGAAGCATAGAAAGAAAAAGAGAGAAAAACTAGACTCGAGCTCATCGTCACGCCTTTCTCTCAACGCTTGCTCTTCATTCTTGGGCTTTGCATCAGTCAGTCGGAAAATGTAAACCTCTGTCAGGGCGTCACCACTGCAATTTCATATTCCCTCCCATTTTTTTTAGCCACTTTTTGCATAACTCTGGTCGGCGTTGGATGGTTTGGTGCCCGCCGGCGCCGCCACGGCATCGTCGGCTACCTCAAAACATCTGGCAGCCAATGTCAGTGTGCACTGGCTATTCACGTCAACGGTTGCGAAAGGCGCGCGCGAATATTTAAACTATGGACTACCAGCGACACGTAGAGCGAAGTAACCTAGCCCAGATGACCACGATCAGCTCTGCGCCCCGCGCCTTTTCAAGAAGGCAGCACACATGACGCAACGAGAACTGACAGTTTCGCGGGCCCCATTTCTTTTCAGCACGCGCACCGGCGCGCACAGCGATTCGAGCAGTATGAAGGAGGCTATGGCCCTGTTCACAGATCGCGGCGTCGGCGGTTTTGTCTGCAGAAGAGTACGAGGAGGAAAGGGAAGAGGGCGCAATAGGCGAGGGGAGAAGGCACTGGCTGCCCATTGGTCGCCGCCTGCGTGCGCGAACATCGTTTTTCTCTTCAGAGTGTACGGTTGTTGTCCGATCCATCGTTCGATGTGCCATAGTAACAAGAATGAACCATTCCGGTAATAGCATACTGTAGATGGGCGTCTCTCATAGCCTTAGTCGCTTTGGGACGTTAAACCCCATAAAAACCAAACCATACTGTAGATGTACCGTATTTACTCGCATAATGCTCGCACTCGCGTAATGCTCGCACCCCCCACATTGGCTATCAAAAAATGGTAAAAATTTTTTCCCCGCATAATCATCGCACCCCCAAAATTACTGCCGCGAGCCGTCTGCTTCTCGTAGCGGTCGCCATCTATTGACCGCGGCTACAACTACCGTATTCACTCGATTCTAAGCACCCCCTTTTTTTGTGCAGCTGGGTATCAGAGGCATGGGGGATGATTGATGTAGACATGGTGGCCAGAAGTTTAAAAAAAACAGGAATTTTGAACGCCTTGGATGCGACTGAGGACCACCTGGTGTGGGACGACGAAGAAGCATCGGAAGATGAAGAAACCGATGCCGCAGAAGCCAACGATTCCAGTGCAGACACGGACTCTGATCAAGAGTAGAATTGCCTGATAGACGTACGCAACGCGAGTAGTGACGGGAGGTTGCGCGCGGCAAATAAAGTGCTTTAGCAGCTTGAGCTTACGTTCACCTTGTACTTTCATAACGAAGGTAAGTTCCGCTTGAAAGTAATGTTTTCGTTATATTTACAATAGCGGACCTGACAATCCCAATCTCGCACCCATTCATCTTTTCATTTAACACTCCGAAACATTTGCTTGAAAATTTTCCCCGCATAATTATCGCACCCCCAAACTTCGCGTTGATTTTCAAGGAAAAAAGTGCGAGGATTACGCGAGTAAATACGGTATTAGCGCAGACGCATACTTGTTTTACGTCTGGGAGCTGTGCATGCGCAGTGGCAAGCGCGTGGCCTGGTAGGACCCTGCGCGTGCGCAACAGGCGTACGTAATTCATTGTGGCGGTACAGCGCGAAACGGAGGGAAGACAACGTAGCGGTAGAAGACTACACGGGCGAGCGCTCGTCTGTGCAGTCTTCTACTGTCTCTGGACCGTTTCGCGCTGTACCGCCTATGATGAACTACTATAACCAACTTTCCCAGCTATCCCCCAGTCTTCAAGCGTACGTAAACCCGGAACCATTCTCGAGAAAGGAATTTTGTTTGGGTACTGCGAGCTCTCTCTCGTGGCGTGAGCAGAACCGCCTGCCACTTTTTTAGTGCAGGGGAAAAAAAAAAACAACACTCGGGGCAAGATCACGGCCGTAATGCGGATGATTGGAGCGTTTAATACCTAAAGAGTCCGGGGAACTAATTAGCGATATTGGCTGTGGGCGTCTGCAGTAGTCTTCGTCGAATAATGACCAGCATTTCTTGAACACAGCTACACTTTTCCTCACCTTGCACAGCGCGAGGCCACGACTGGGATGAACTTGAAGATGCAGTAGCAGAGTTTTTAACACTGCCAGTTATTTATCTAGTAACACCGCTAGCGGAGAACCATTACCATCCCGTTACAGGGCAGCCACCTCCAGGACAGTGCCAGCTGGGCAAAGAGGCTAATTGCCTCCATGCTAATTAGTCCCTCATGGGGAAGCGGAAGTAGCGATGGGAGTGTCACCCGGACGGCTGCATGGAATTCCACCGGGCTAGTGAAAGGCTCTTCTTGATCCGACCAGCATAGCAAGCAGGATCAGATTCCGGCTTCTGGTTCAGGGCAGCGAAGCAAACACTCTCTCACTGCCTCCCCCGGCAAACGCCCGGGGATGGTTTTGCCCCAAGAATGCGCCGAGCACGGGAAGATCCAGCCACCATTCTAAGCACGTGCAAACATTTGCCGCCGAAGCTGCACTCTGGCCTCAGCCGCCAAGTCGGAAGCCCTCATTATGTAGCCTTCTACTTCCGAGGAATGTCTCGCTGAAGTTTTGTAGCGGGTTAGCTCACTCCGAGTATTAGTTGCTAGAGCAATAAATAGCAATTTAGTGCATGCGCCTTGTCCCTTTGTTCCCTTGAGCCTGGACTACTCCGCTGCATCTGCAGAGTGGAAGCCCCCTTACACCAATGAACCGTCTTCATGAGCAATTTGTTCTATAGCAACATTTTAATACTATAGTAGAGATTTAGCATATAGAAGAATTACCGCACATTGCCAGCGCATGCGCAATGCTAGGGCCAGGACCAGGTGGAGCCACCATGCGTGCACAGCAGGCATCTGGCAATCCAGTATGCATCTCCCGTTAGTAAGCCTCCACTACGCTAAAGCTTTCTTTTAGAGGTCCCGTTCGCAAGGCGAGAATCTGCCCACTGCCGCACTGCGTCGCAGCTCATTGGTCGAGAAACAGCCTCCCGACAGGTGGCTGTTTCAAACACAGCCACCCATCGGGGCAGTGGCGAATTGCTTAACCGCTGCACCACTGCACCAGGAGCGGTATGAGGACTCCGAGGAAACTATGAACATAAAGAAGAGAATGACCAAATTCGCATGTATGGGCATAAACCCATTATCACCGAACAACTGTCATCCGTGAACACTGGGTCTGAACACAGGAAGCTAAGTGAAAACTGCAGTGCTAGCACACCTAATTCACAATTGGCCAAACTAGGCAGATCAACAATTTTTTTCTGCTACTCCAAATTCTTGGAGCTAGGTCCCTCAAATGGTGCTGGACATGCTAAGGGCTCTCAGGCTTAGCCAATGCAAAAAAAGTGTGCGTTCCAGATCTCTTGAAGTGGGTGACTAAGAGTCAAGCAAAAGACTAGAAATTCATCATATTTGGTTGCCATCTTGACCATATTACGGTTCCTCTCCAGAAGTCTTCAACCACTGATGAGAAGAAATGAAAGATTTGCACACAGGTCACAAAAGGCTGCTGCAGTTCGTGGGAAGTACCTTTGCTTTTTTGGCGTAAAAATTGGAGCAAAAAGCTCCAAGTGCCTCTCTGCTTCTTAAGTACCCCTAAGTACAAACAGTGAATACGACAATGGACCATAAAGTTGGCAATGTGCCAAATAGTCTTTAATAGGATCATGCTAAAATTGTAGCTCACTTCTGGAACGTGACACTCACTATTCATACAAGTAACACCACTTAGAATATGCATCAAAACCAACTTTGTGCAAACTGCAGCACTAGGTCCACAAAAGTCAAACAAATTGTCACACAAAGCACAATTCATTGCAATATCTATAAATGACCATTTTTGCTATGTATATGTAAAGGATGCCCATGTCTTAAGGGGAGACTCTAGTCTTGAATGGTTAAAAAATGCGAAAATTTTGATTTTGCAAAAATGGCACATTCGAATTCAATACACTCTCAAGTTCATGTCTAAAAAGTTTCAAGATCCAAATTAGACCTTCAACAGCTAAAATATCTATTTCACACCTTTGAAGCCCAGAAAAGCAGATTTCAGAGCGAAATGCGGCAGGACTTTGTACCTGTTGCTTCCCAAGGTATCGTGTCCGATGGCCGCTTTCTTGGTTGCATTTGAAAGCTGGGCCCTTTCCAGACAACCTGGTATTACTCACTGCAGTGATGCATTTTTGCAGCGTCAGCATTCCGCTGTTTTTTGAGGCCTCTACAACGACCTCCGAAAGTCTGGCGCACATACTTCAAATGCGATTTCTCAGCTTTGTGTTTTTTGCCAACATGGCTAACCTTACTGAAGTTTTTATTATGTTTTTACGGCATAATTTTAATGAATCTTAAACCGTTGAATTAAGAAAGAACTAAACTGTGGAGGCATGCTCTTTTTGTTTGGCTGAGTCAAACATTTCAAATTTTGTGAACCTTAATGTCATCCAACTATAGTTAAGGTGCTTGGACAAAACTGAACATTTTTATATGATGTACTTTAACAACAATATAATTGCCATAGCTCCAGATGGCAGGTCTTTGGCTGTAGCCCCACTACAATCGAAACCAAAAAATATATAAAGAAAGAGTCTTAACGACATGTAGAATTAAACTAATTAGGCTTGTTATTTTCCTATATTATAGGAACTAATTAAGATACACTGAAACTAATTGTATTTTTGAAAACATGAAGAAGAACCACATAAACATACACAATTTCATTACGATATCTTTAATAACGAAAATGTTCATTTCAAGACCTGAGTCTCCCCTTAAGCACATTACAAAGTATAATGCACGAAATATACACATAACATGCTATTATCTGCGTGACTGCAACAAAGCCAAGCCATGATATGAGCCACATGACTAAACCATGTCATACATGCAACACCTTGGATTACAAGCCCTATTTAGCTGAGTCCTTGTTATTTCTTAGATCGAAGGCAATGCATCCAATTATACTATTGTTT
This sequence comes from Amblyomma mixtum, assembly GCF_055824585.1. NCBI lineage: Eukaryota > Metazoa > Arthropoda > Arachnida > Ixodida > Ixodidae > Amblyomma > Amblyomma mixtum. The sequence goes on from NC_143019.1 coordinate 59,803,073, forward strand.
GCACTGATTTAGGCACATGCGCAAGAAAAAAACTTGCTCCCTACTCCATGCCTCACAAGTGATTAATGAGCTTGCAGTGTGGACACAGTCCAGACACCCTTCCCCCAGATTTGTCAGCATTATCAAGAAAAACTAACTTCATTTCTATATGACAGCACAGATCAAATTTTATCAGAACAGGAAACGAACCAACCGTCCGCATAACAGTGCTTTTCAATGCTGATGCAAAACAATTCTTGGCAAAGTGTTGAGTATCAGAGAACAGTATATATTCATGCTGAAGCCACATATTTCTACCGACATGCTGGATGAAATGCGGAACTGCATGTTGCCAGATGATGTGTGCTAAAGCTTTATGTCATGAAATATTTGCCAAGTACTACAAGCAAGAAACTTGTAGGGAGTGCTTTGAAACATGTGAGCACAAATGTACGCTATGTATAATGGCCATTCACTCCACTATGAGATTTCAGTACGTGGAAAAAGCTATTTATGAGATTATTTTTGGCATTACGCAACAAGTACGGTGTTTTGATCTTCATAAAATGAGCAGGAGTAACTATGTTTATACTTATGAGCACAAGATTTGCTTGGCGTTCAAACGTTGCTTAGATCACTTAACACATTCGACATGGAGATAAACGTGTTCACATGGGTATTTCCAAGGTGTTACACAGGTTGATTATGTGAGCAAATGTATGCACAGCACATCAGATGTTTACACAGTAATGAAGAGCCTTAATAGGCATGGTAAAGAACTTGGGAATGCATAAAACACCACCAATAAAACGCATGGCTAAACAGCACCCAACATCGATATAAAAAACTATAAACATGATGCAAAAGTGTAATACTTTTTAAGACACCATGCCTCAATTACTGCACAAAGAATTGAGAACACAAAAAAGACTGAGATGAAGAAATAAACATTCCTTCTGAAAATGAATACACGTGACATCAGGTATGAGCGTTTGGTTCCTCAGAAGAAAGCAATCAGGTGAAGTAGATCTGTGCCCTGGAAATGATATGGCCAATGTCTATAAAATTATCCTACAAGAGATAAGCCACATGCTCAGTAATACACACCCAGTATACTTCCACAAACCTCAACAATTTCACTCCATTCGCTTTAGTCAGCTTTTTGGAACAGAAAAATAAAACTCCTCTGAAAAATTCAGATTCTTGTTTGAAACGCGGCAGCACTCATTGGGCTCACTGCGAGGGTTACGCCGCAATGAAGGCAAGGGCAAACTGTTCAAAAACAAAGGACGAACAGGCACACTACAAATGTGTGGTAGCTCAGTCAGTGCTTCAGAGCCCACGCTTTGCGTTTCAACTTGTGCCATATTTCTCCTTCCTCTTAATCAGTTAATCAGGATCAGCTATGAACCCGCAATGAGGCAGATATGCACTTCTAAACAGCACTTGAGATGTGCCTAAAATGCCCAAGAATCACTCATAAATGCTGCCGCATGCGAAAAATACGCGATAGAGGAAAGTGTCTAAAAGAAAGGCAGAGTCATCAAAGTTGACGTCCTCGCACTTAACCGAGGTTGGTTTGCAAATGTATTTCTCGTATTTTTAAAGGAAACTGCCATGAGCTAAATGTTTGCTCGGCATTTTTAGATCAGAAATATCTAGCGTCACTAGCATATAACCGCCCCAAACAGTACGTCTTACGTCAATAAACTATGCTGCAAGAAAAGAAATGCTGCTATCAACGTTCGAAACACGTAGTTGTACCTTTTCACAAGGAAAACTGATATAGTTAATTACTGGATACAGTTATTTTACATAAACATTGAAGCTCGTGTTTTACTGCCCACAAATAAACGATAAATGCAAGGTACGGTGCGCCCCCTCAAAGTATACTTGTGTGAGCTCGGGACCAAAAGGTTTTCACCGACTCCTGTTTAGAATTTTGTACTAACATTATCTGGCATTGTGAACGCAAACATGGATTCGCTTCACGTGCTACTCTGCTCCACTGAAGTTCAACTGTTCAATTAGAACCACTAGCTCAACACATAACAGAAATATTGCCTGGTAAGGCTTCTGATAAAAAAAGAAAGGGGGCTACATATATGTCCCATCCACACTGCTAATCACAGTTGCTTTGTCGCTAACTATAAATGTGAGAAAATTCTAAACGAACACCAAGATTATGTCTTTATAACGAAATTAATACCTTAGTGCTTCCTTGAAGCACCCTCGATAACAACGGTACAGGCAGCGGTCTTACTGCTCTGACCTAAGAAAACAGAATGCAGCTAGCCTTATTATAAACACGCCAAGGAAATAATGGCACGCTGTCACTGTCAGCATCAACCGTATCAAACTCCACTATTCTCTTCACGCAATCAACATACTACTTCATGTTTTCCTTTTTACGATCTAAACTACCTGTCAACATTCCTTCCGCTATACGCTGTGTGCTAGAACATTTCTTTGCTGCAATGCAAGCAGCACCATTTAAACACAACAATGAGGCGCCCTGCCATTCAGTATACGCACAGACGACTGTTAACTTGTGCATCCATAACTTCGCCTGTTGCATGCAAACACAGACTTATTTACAGAGCAGTGCATCTTGAATGCAACACCTTTTCTTGCAGACGACTACTAAGTCGGGTTTGCAACAGTTAGTCCTTCGGCACACAACTGGCACTCAGCTGAAACATTGCACTGCACTCAATCTACACCAGAACTGCACTGCAGTGTCCACTGGAATGCAGGTCTGCGCTGGTCTCGTAGCAAAAGCGCTGCGGGTCTTGAGCACAACAATCACGGAGTGCTTAATCGCAGCTGCGGTCACTCGTTGCACTGCAGCTCAACATCACAGATGAGAAAAAGTCTACTCTTCTGAGACACAAGTGAAACTACCCTACTCCGAAACTGCACTCGTGCTGCACTGGTGTTGCACCACGATGGTAACGAGATTTGCGGCCTACGCACGCACAACACTAATCACAGCTCTGGTCGTTCATTGCACCGATCGCAGACGCGGACCGTGCTTTCCCAGCCGCGAGATAAGACCGGCCGGCGCGTCATCGAGCAGTCGTTGCAGACGCCCAACCCGCAGCTGCGGCAGTGGTGGATGGGGTTGCGTGGACCGAACTCCACGTTGCAAAGAGCACACTTGGTCAACTCGTTGTCGGGTGTCCAGTAGTCAGGGCGTGCTGAGTCCTTTATCAAACCTAGAACAGATCCTTGATCAAGCGAGGTATTGCTTGCTTTTTTTTTTCATCCAGCTGCCTCCTTCAGTCATGCTTGGAACACAGCTTGATGACAATGATACTAACTTCAATAGAACGATAATCGCTCTTAATGTTATCCAAGTTCCGTCTCTCTGTATGACATATTCTGAGCAGATCACAGGCTTTTTCGTTAACGCTTTAAGAATGTTTTAAAAAACGCTCTTTCAATAAAAAGAAGTTTCCATGGGATGGTGGCGTCAGCAGGAGTGGACATCCAGAAAATAGGTGAGGCCTGTTATTTAACTCGTCTGCTAACCAATATATTAGCTTTCAACTAAAACAGACATGCTCCCAACTAATTTGTAGCTAGCCATCAGTGCATGCCACATTGGGTTTAGACCGCACAAAATGAGTAATTTGAGAAAGCAATTCTGGCCCTCTAGGGCAGTGTAGCTGAAACTCAACTACCGTATAGCACAAATGACCTCACCATCTATTATTATCGCGGATGCATACGCTCCGTGATTTGAGCTTTGCAGAAGGTTAAACAGTTGACTGAATTTCAACATTAACATGATTCTCAGTTTCGGCTTGACATACCCTGACGGCCAGAATTATACTCCTTCCTTTGTCTTTCGCCTCTATTGAGCTAGACCATCCACAATGAATAAGTTTCTAATTAGCATGGGCAGTCCAACTCTAACCATCACGAAGTTAACGAGTAGACTTTCGATTAATAGTTTACTATATTTAATACGTCTAGCCTGTTCCTTATGCCCCCACAATTCCACGAAAACCATAATTTTAACTTGAGCAGCCTACATGTTGGTATATAACTTGACATCTTTGCCAAAAAACCAAGTACAAGCGTAATAGGACTATTGATTATTATCCTTCTAATTAGGTGACTACTAATTCTATTGCTGTTAGTTTTGCATGTTTGTATTCGTGAGCCTACCACATTTTGAAATTCTACTAAAGCCAATTTTGAGATGCACTTCCTACTGGAGTTAATTGCATGACAAACTAGTACAGATACACTAAAGATATTGATGCATGACCATCAATTCAGTTCATCCTAGCATCAAAGAAGGTATCGCTGTGTTATGTGCAATAGTACCATATTTACTCATGCAATTTGCCCACTTTCTTTCTCAAAATTAAGGCTTCAAAAAGGGGGGGGGGGGGGGGGTGCAAATTACGCGGAGGTTTCGCTAACACGTCCTGAAAAACTCTACACAGGTCACAACATGAATACCTATATGCCGTATACTGTCGTGTATGAGCCTGCAACTGTGCTGGCCAAAAAAAGTTGACTGTTAATATAAGTAAATGCATACCATACTACCCATAGCTTAGGCCAGGGGTTCTCAAACTGGGTTCCGTGGAACGCAGGGGTTCCGCGGGCTGTCTTCTTGTGTTCCGCGAGAACCCTCACCGGCCCTGACCCGGCAGCTGATATGAGACTGGCTCTGAGTGCTACTGAGCCACGCTTTGACTTGCTCTTAAAAGGGAAGCAGTACCACCTATCACATTAGTATTTGTATTAATCTGTGCAATAAACATTTAACCTTTGCAACTCTCTCTTTGCAAAAATGCACTCGACAACATTGCTGGTAAGTGAAAGCGGGGGGGTCCCTGGAACTTATTGAAGGCTTTTGGGGTTCCTCCAAGCAAAAAAGTTTGAGAACCCCTGGCTTAGGCGAAACTATGTTAGACGCCCCACATTGGTCAGTGCCGCGTATACAAATTTCGGACAGCTGTTTTTGCAACAAAAGGTCGACTTATATGTGGAAACATGCGGTATATTGTGTGTTATGACCACTGAATTGTTAAATGAAGGATGCGCTGCGGTGTGGCCATTGCTGCCATCATTTCTTTCCATTATATTGTTGTTATCTCCTTCATGGCTATTTAGCTGGTACTCCTTTTCACTTGTGGATTAGTGTGTCCCGGGAAGGAGCACCAAAACCTTACGCCAGGCCAACAGTGACTTCTACATGATGTAGCAAGCATTCCTATGTTTACTAATAAAAAATTTTCTTTATCGCCACCAGGGAGCAGCTTTTTCCTTCTAATGTTCAATAATAGGCGTGAGTTATCTGGTGTATCGCTCTTAGATGCTGCCGAATTGTCTGCAAAGGTCTGTGACCATGAGCAGGCAATTCTGCACCATCTCAGACATTTCGCTCAGACATGTGCCCATTGTCCAGAACATCCTGACTTTATGTTAAAGTGCCATGTGACGAGATTGTGTACACTCTCTGAACATTGGGATAAAACAAATTAATGTTTTTTTGGTAGTCATATTCATTTTAAGCGGGCTCAGATGTAGCTAGCTTTGATATCTCTGGAACCAACAGTCATTAAAGCAACATTAAAGTCATTAAAGTAGAAATTTAAAGGCAGAAATTTAAAAACGAAGTTCAGGCCTCATTTAAACACTTTGTAGTTGGAAATGATTACTGAGATATGATGTCATCCTAAAAGAAATTACTGTATTACAGAGGAGTAGGATTGAATTTGTTTGCTACAGTAAACATTTTATGATCTCATTGAAAATATTTTTTTTTTTTCCTCTAACGTACACTAAAGGTGATGAAATGGGAACAAAACCTGTAACTCACAAGCAACACTAACATCATCTAAGTTAGGTCTCCAAGATTGTCCTGAGTAATAATGCCACGCACAGGAAGTGCTTTTACAATAAAATGTCCGGTAGTTAACTTTGAGAAAGGGTTTCAAGCCTGCCAAAAAAAGTGCACCACAGTAGAAGCTCGACGATACAAACCTGACAGGGTTGCAATAAATACTTGCGTCATCCGAAATTCACACCCTCCAAAATGAACAAAATCTGTATGCAGAAGCATGGGAAACACACTCACGCAGATGAGTTTGTATCATCCATAATCGAGCGGGAGAGTGTTCAGACCATCCAAAATTGAGAACATTTGTACAAAATGCAATTCGACCAGGGAATTTTACAAATTCATATCATCATGAAATTTGTATCAACTGTGATTGTGCCTTCAGATTGTACTGTGTACAGTACCAGCAGAACTAACAAAACAAAATTAGGGGAGACTGCGATGTCCGTCAGTAGGCAGAGAGTGAAGATTTTATTCAACACCAACAGCACCGTGTAAACACAGTAGGTGGGGAAGCATAAAGGACACTTACCAATGGGGTACTCCATGGCCGTAGCAACAACCCCAAAGGTGCTGCGGACGACTTCACCCACTTTCCAGGCGGTCACTTCAGACTCACTTCCTTCTTCTGGAAGTGTAGGGACTGTCTCATCGACCACTGCATCCAGAAACAGAACCAATCTCACGATCTTTTATCTCACAATTACAACATTAACTCCAACTAGAACACTAAACTGTCGTTACAGTCAGTCAAGCATCAGACTGCAACAGTACAGGCACACTTGGAATAAATTTGAATGATGTGTCTGCCAATAAGCTGTAGTATGAGGCAGATGCACATAATATCACATCCTATAATCAATACATTTAATGCATTACCACTAGATGTGTTTGCCAGGCCAGTGCTGAATTCTGTAATTTTTTTCTTGTCATGATTGCAGTTTAGAATATGCTCTGACAGTGAGTGTCAGAAAAGGCTAAAGGGGCTAAACCAATCAACAGCTTCATTTCTGAATGTCAATCTGTCAAGTACCATATAGTGCGGAATATAGGTTGAGGTTTTTTCCGAAAAATATTACCAAAAGGTCACCCCTCGACTTATATACCGGTGTTTGGCACAAACTGAATAGTCGTCTGGCAACATGTGTGAGCCACGGACATTTTGGCATCCGCATCGTTATCGCTTCCATGTTGACGATTCTTTCCTTGCTCTTTGTCAACCGACGCAGCTAAACGCTGACGGCAGTAATCGTTCTTGGCATTGTAACGTATTAATTTCGCGACAGCCCACAAAATGAGTACCGGTACTCGACATCAGTTCACCGTGGCGTTTAAAAAAAAAGTTATCGAATTCGCCGGAGAGTATGGGAACATGTCCGCCCAGCGACACTTTGGCGTCTCGGAGAAGAGCGTCCGGTACTGGCGAGCGCAGAAAATCGAGCTGTCTGCCTGCAACGCGTGGAAGACGTCCTTTCGTGAGCGTCGCGCGGTGCACCCTGAGCTCGAAGACAAGGTGGCGGACTTCGTCCGCGAACATCGTGCCAGATCCTTGCCAGTGACAGCAGAACTTATCCGCATCAAAGCTATCGAGCTCGCCCGTGAATCCGGACTGTCTCAGGAGCAATTTAAGGGCTCCATTTACTGGGTTCGTTGCTTCATGCGACGCAAAGGATTTGCACTTCGCCAGCGCACATCAATCTGCCAGAAGTTTCCAGAGGCATACGAGGACAAGCTGGTCGAATTCCAGCGGTATGTTATCCATCTCCGGCAGCAGGAAGGCTACTTGCTGGAACAAATCGCCAACGCCAATGAAACGTCGGTGTGGTTCGACATGCCGTCGTCCACCACAGAGTGCAAACGTGGCGCAAAGGAAGTTAAGTTTCTTTCGACAGGGAACAAGCATTCGCGCTTCACGGTAATGCTCGCGTGCACTAGAGATGGCAGAAAGCTGCCCCCACATAATCTTGAAGCGGAAGACGCTGCCGAAAGAAGCTTTCCCGCGGGACGTTATCGTTCGCGTGAACGAAAAGGGCTATATGGACGAGGCCCTCACGGTCAACTGGATTAACACCGTCTGGAATTGACGACCCGGCGCACTCGTGCGGTGTCCGAGCATGCTCGTGTTGGATGCCTTTAGCGGGCACTTGACCGCCGGTGTGAAGCAGGCGCTCCGCGACAGGAGGACGGAGCTCGTTGTCATTCCGGGGGGCATGACTTCAACACTGCAGCCACTGGACGTCGTGCTGAATAAGCCCCTCAAAGACCGTGTGTGTGAACTCTACAATCAGTGAATGGCGGGCAACAACCTAAAGACTCCCACCGGCCGGCTGCGCAGGCCGCCTCTCGCCACTGTGGCCACCTGGGTGGCTCAGGCTTAGTGCTCGCTGCCCGACGATATGGTGGTGCGGGCATTGAAGAAATGTTGCATTAGCAACTCGTTGGACGGTACCGAGGACGACATGCTATGGGACGCAGCAAGCACGAAGCAGTCGTCTTCGGACGAGAGCTCAGACAGCTCGGATGAATGAGCAGGCAACGAGTCTGGTGGCACGAGTGAATAAAAGGAAGCTTTGTGCCTCATAATTTTTATGTTGACGAGTTGACTTTTTTGCTTCAAGGTAAGGGGGTCGACCTATATTCCGCCTCGACCTATATTCCGAATTATACGGTAACGATCAAGAGCGCTCATCATAGTCTACGGGATCCCTGCTGCCATAAGCCACCATCACACTGACAGTGCCCAAGGTTTATCTGCATAAGCCTTTTAAATGCAGCGTGCACAAAAACAGAGCATGATCTCAGTTACCAAACTAGACACCAAGGCGTTTTCTAATTTGTTACACGAGCTGTCTAAGTAGCAAACTGCTGCTTGAAATAGAAAAACAATGTACAGTGAATTGCCTGCTTCTAGTCAAGCACGTCGAAATGCTTCTTGTCAAACATGTTGCTGACAGTGCGATTTTCATTCCACCTAAACTTCTCGAACTACTTGTAGGAACACTGGCACTCTACCACTTGTCTTTTTTAACTGGCGCCACATGCAACGATATCGAAACGTTGGTGGAAAGCTTGCCAACAGTTTATGGCACTTCCTATAAAGTAGACTCCTTTTAAGATGAACCTGAAGGGACTAGAATACCTTATTTACTCGCATAATTTCGCACTTTTTCACCCTAAAATTAAAACTTCAAAATGGAGGTGCGGAAATTCCGCAAAGATTTCGCTAACACGTTCTAAAAAAACTCTGCAAAGGTCATAACGTGCAATGGATACGGTATATTGCCGCGTGTAAGTCAACCCCGCAATTCGTGCCCCACACAAGTAAAAAAAAAAAAGTTGACTTCAGTACAGTACAGCATCACACACAGAATGGCAAATTTGTTGTGAGCTAGCCTTGTGAAATCACACAGGAAGGTCCGTGCCATAAGTTAAATGTACAGAACATGACTTAAATGTGGTTAGATAGTTAAGGCTTCACAAAAAGCCAGGGGACAGTATATTACAAAAGGACAGCTTCAATAAAAGTGCTGCGAGGCTTCCTCTCCCCCCCCCCTCCCCCTCAGCACCTGTTTCTAAGTGACGAAATAGACTACAAGACCCATATGGTTTATGTTGACAGGCAGTATTTTACATTGTCAGAGCAATACATAAGCATTATGCATTGTAATGCATCATGCATTACAAAGCAAGGTTGCTTGCACGAGACAAAGGCACACATACGTCATCAGGTCAATATAATGAAAAAAAAAAAAAAACTGTCGCAAGACAGCCTTACAATGCACAGACTCTTGCTATGCGCAGTTTTGCACACAAAAGTGAACTTCATGCACCTGCACAGATTACACTTATATAAAGTTGAACGGCATAACAGACACAAACACAGGAAATATGCGGCGGATAGAAAGAGCGTCTTTCTATCCACCCTGTATTTCCTGTGTTCGTGTCCTTTGTGCCGTTCTAATTCATAGCATGCACCAAGCAGCCCTACAGCAAGTACTACTGCTACACTACTATACAAGTACACTGGTGCACTGAAACGTGCAACAGACACTTGCCACCATGCTGTTCCGCTTGGTGGCCTGAATGCAATTCTTGCTGGAACTCACCCCGTTCAAAGCAGTTGTCGCACACTCGTACAGGTTCCGTCCCCCAGCCGCGCTCTGGGACGGGCCGTTTCTTGGATGAGCAGGCTTCGCAGAAGCCGTTGCCACAGGCACGGCAGTGGTGCTTCTTTTCTTGTGGAGGAAAACTCTTCCCACACTTGTGGCATGCCTGCAGTTTTTTGGGCACACCTTCAGTTGAGTGTGCACAAGACGCTTATTTGCGACTAGTCTATGCACGAAATAAAAATTAATTGTGAACTGTGGGGTTCAATGCAACGAAGCGACACAATGGCTATGAGAGATGCCATAGTGAAGGGCTCCGGATTAATTTAGACCATGTGAGCTGACGGCGAACAGCACACAGTCAGACTAGACAAACTTGTGCTGTGAATGGGCCGATTTCATGTGAAAACAAAGAACTGCAATCTTTCAAGTCTTGCTCTACTCTGCACGGTTCAAGAAGAAAAAAAAGGGATGGCAGGAAGAAAACGGAAGAACAAGGAAGCCAATCCTACGACTTAACACGTTGACCTCAACAGATGTCCTCCCTCAGACCTTTTCACAAATTCGATGCCAAAAAATGGGCCTTGCAGGTGGCAACATACCCCCCTAAAGTTACTATCATTGTATGGCTCACAGTGGGTTTTAATGGTGCTCGTTCTGATCACCTCTGTACCCAGAAAGCACGGTACTTAATGAAGACTATTGCTACCAAGTGCATCTGTGCAATTTATATGACACCATATCAATTTTGATGGCGTAAGGGTCAACCCAGGACATAGAGTGCCAAGAAATTCATCATTCAAACTCCCCAGCAGATTTGCTCGTGTGTTGATGTGAATTAAAACAAAGAAAGAAGCGACCATACTGCAGTTTTTGTACGCCTCACATAACCTGAATGCGCCTTTTCTATCACAGCACTCGTCTGCCTGTTGAAACCGAAACAGAGTGGAGAAAAAAATTCAATTATAAGTTACTTATCACTTGTTGGCGCAATCCAAGTGGCTCTCTACACTTTAAAACATGCTGTATACCACTCTAGAGAGAGAAGAGACAACTCTCTACGTACTGAATGTCTCAGTACTGAGAATAAAAACATTATTATTATTACAATTATTACTAAAATTTGGTGTCTATACTCTTTGAAGAGTACAATATAGACATGGATGGACAGATGCTGGCTTTTCTCATGAATGGGACATTTATTGCTGTCGTGATAAAATATGGGTGAAAGGCACTGGTATGCTTACTCAATCAGCAGGCTCAAACTGGTTGTGTTGTTGAGAACAGTTATCAATGTTGTTGTTGAGAACAGTTATCAATTATGCATTGGTTTACCAACTGAGTAAAACCATGTTAACTAGGACCTCAAGGAACTGGTAAAAAAAGTCCGAATTATTCGAAAGTGGGATCATCGAATGGCTACATAAAAATTTTAAGATCTGGTTTTCACCGCAGCTCAATTTAATTCATAAGAAAACAGGCACTGGTCGTGTGCTTCTGAGTGAAAACTGCGGCAATGATGACATTTCGCAATTCCTACACTGCATGCCTACTGCGGGGAATATCAAAGCAGAATTAAATACTACAATACAGTAAGGTCTTCTATGGCCTCCTCCATAGGTGCTATGCAGTAGCAGAGGAGCCTCCTCACAAGTCACAGAGCCCCATGTAAGAAGGCTTCCCCACGCAAACAAGGAGCAGCTCGTAATGAACGTGCATTTTTGATGCACAAAACCACGCAGACGAAAGCAAGATAAATGGACATTTGCACCAGAATGGCAAGATGCCTTCTGAAAAAGCAGGGGGGGGGGGGGGGGGGCAGTGATGCGGCAATCAGCGTCTGAAATGGTTTGGTTTATTGGGGTTTAACGTCCCAAAGCAACTCAGGCTATGAGGGACACCGTAGTGAAGGACTCCGGAAATTTCGACCACCTGGGGTTCTTTTAACGTGCACCGACATCGCACAGTACACGGGCCTCTAGAATTTCGCCTTCATCGAAATTCGTGGTGTTGATTGCTACGGGCTGGTAGTGAAGCTCAGAAAACGAAAAACTATGTGGCGATGGGTGCCTCCGATCACCTGAACTGCCAATCGGATCTGAACATGGCCCCCCTTCAGACCATGTCAAGAGTTTACCGGTTGGAAGGGGTCAAGGGTTGGTTTTCAGCTCACAAGGTACCGCAAACTTGATGTAGCCGACATCAGCATTTTTGCGCACAGGGAGATTTGAATCAAGACAGAAAGTTTGAATTAGGCAGCTTTAACATGTATTGAGAAAATACTCGTCCAACCAAAATTTCTTTGAATTAACTGACAGAATGAATTGCCCACGGTTGAATCAGCGCAAGTCCAGTGCAGTAGAGGAAAGATACTTCTGAGTTTCTCGAAATACGCCCACCTGCCGATGCACGTCTGGACAGAGCTCTGACCTGAATTTTGTAGTTGGGGACCCAGTAGGAAGGTGCAATCTGGTCGTTCACCCAGTCGGAGACCGTGGTGGCTGGTCGCGCGCTGTACGTTGAGACTGTCTCTGTGATGACCTTCAGCCCGTCCAGCATCTTCTGGGCGGTGTTGCTGGGCTCCTGAGTGAACGACTTATCCTGCAAGAGGGATCAGCTTGAAATTAATACACATTACTTTATGCTGCATCATGGAGAAGGCGTAAGAGTGCGGAGTTTAGGAAAAAATCAAAAAGGTTCGTCACTGTGTACCAAAATATGAGAAAGTTACTGTATTGCTCTTTTTTTTTCTTCACGACAGCAGAACAGAACACCAATCACACTTTTATATATTGTCACGTTGTAGTGACGGCAGTCCAGCGGTCAGGAAGACACCAGAAAGACTTGCAAACGAAGCTCTTTATTTGGGCTGACTTGCGCCCGCAAAATAACTGAATCACTCGGTGGTGGCGTAAGCAACAAGCGTGCTCGAACTACGAATGGCCGCTGCTCGTGGCATCATTCAATTTAAAGCCGGCTAGGAAACTTCGAGATAACAGGTCGAGATCATCTAGAGTAATCTAGAAACATGTAGGCGAAGCTTTCATGGCTGTGAACAATCGAGATTAGTCCGGTCGCTTCTCGTGTCAGGAACAAAAATGATAACACCCCTTTTCAGCGGCCTTGCGCGAACGAACGGACGCTACAATGATACGTGGCAATACAGACATAAGCAGTCTACAAACAAAGGATGACAGCTGATGCAAAACAAATGTTAACGGACAGTTTAGTTGAAATAAATATCTAAAAAACCCAAGGCGGTCACAATTAATCCAGAGCCCTCTGCCGTGGCATTTCTCTGTCTGTCTTTTTAACCCCTCCTCTTTTCATCACGGTGTGGTTTAGGCATCCACTGCAATCGAGACAGTTGCAGTGCTTTGGCACTGTAGCTGTGGCACTGAGAGTGACCAAAACAACTCATATGAAGCAGAAACGAGAGGAAAGTAATATTAATGAACATTTCTCAAACCGCCGCATCTGGCAGCTGCCTGCGAAAGCTCTGACAATACGGGATGTGATGTCAAACCTACCAGTCGCACACTATCGCCAGCACAGGGCATATGAAAGTGGTCGAATTTGATGTGCTTCTGCTTCGCTGTACAGTACATTTCGTTCACCTTCCTCCTGTTCATGCTTCAAGGGTCTCTACCTGCATCTTGTGGCTTTATACTTTGGGTGACTAGCTGCTTATTCGATCGGAATTAAACGAGAATCCCCATTGTTTGCGGTGATGGTGAACCAAAAAAGAAACATTTTGCATAGCTGGTACCAGTAACGCCATCTTGCGCCTGCCAGAGGAACAAGCGCTGCCTCATTCTGGGCAGGAGCAAGCTTGCAATGCTCCACCTGACCCACAGAAACTGCATTTATATCTGGCTTCCACGAATGATACTACCCCTACAGTGCCATTTTGATATTTCAGAGTCACTGCGCATTCATGCAAAGTTCAGCATAAATGCTTGTAAGCATGGCATGAGACGGGGAATCCTCAGCCACATTCTGTCAGCTAGCTTGTCTACAGCACTGCTGAGGGCAGGCTTGACGTCTTATCCGCCACCTCATAGCCAGGAGCACGCAGAGTTGGTGGCCACTCATGAAACATCAAAATACAGCCATACGCTCAAAAATAATCGGAATGATTATTGCGTACTTGGATAATCGCCCCTTGTGAATTAGAATGTGGTGCATTCTCAACATTTCCAGATTTTTATTCAAAATCTCTTTAATGAGTGAGCAAGACTGCAAGCGACAAGAGACAAGGCAATGCAGACTTACGCCTGGCCAGACGTGCACTATTTCCACCCTGGTCACCGTCTCGTCCGGGTTCCGGTTGCCGTACCAGAACTGCCGGCTCTGGTAGATCACTCCACAGCTGGGGCACTCCAGCACATACCTGACCGCACAGAGAAATAATGCGTTAGGACAAAACAGAAAAGCCACTGCGACGACCAGGACATGCAACTTGAAATGGGAAAATCAATGTAAATTTATCCGCACGAGAAACTGCACTAGGTGCTGCACTCAAAAGCAGTCTAGCAATATATTTGAGCAGCATTATTAGTGAGTGAATATAAGTACCACGTTACAAGTGGCAAACACTTAAAAAAAAATTTACTCTTTTGAACCAGTGCACCAAGTATGCTTCCATAACTGCTCAAAGAGCACCAAATAAAGGCACCCGGTAATTTAGCTGATGATATATGTGGGCTCTAATGGCACTAGGGCCAACTTCAGGGGCAAGGGTGAAATGGTCAAGCCCTATGGGCAAACCATATCATTGACCCTTTCAGTTAAGCCTCCTGTTATACCAGTCTACTGATCATTCCCATAAAGACATTCCATAGCAAGTTCCCAGGAGAGGTATCTCGGTTTAATTTTATTGTTGAACCATACTGTTGAGTCCATGAAACATGCAGCTTTGGACTGCTTTCTTGCTTCTTGCTTCTGGGCACCAGGCACACAAAACAAGCACCCAAGGGGAGATGCGGCTATCAAATTGCAAAAAAAAATGGAGAAGAAAAGTTTTTTTGCAACTACTGTGCCTGCTCGTATGCGCAGTTTTCTATGCTAGACCGAAGTTTCATTGCAGAAATCCACCAAGTACTCAAAAAAAAAATCACTTTAGAACTGCGGTGGCACTGCATTAGAGGAAACTAAAATAATCTGCATTTTTCTCCATTATGGTTTTCTGAATGGATGCTCGCCTTGTGGAGCAGATTTCTTTTGTCTCTTTTGCCCATTTTGACCCTGTTTGTTTTGTTATACACACAGAACTGCAATAAAGGCAACGGCAATCTTGCTTTTTCATGTTGATGGATTGTAGATTTTTGGTGAGACATCTTGTTTACAGCTTAGACATGTCTATACAAACTGCTTTGCATAAAAACAAAAATAAAAAATTGGTGCCGAGGAAAAAAAAAAAAGTCCAAGACTGTCGTCATGCATAGCATGAATTCAGAAATGCAGCGAATGTTGAACCATAGTTTACCACATTTTGTTGAGTCTGCATGCTTTCCACAAGAAGTAAAGGAGAAAAAATTTGTAGAAAAAAAAAACAGTTCTTTAGATATAATGCTGAAACTTTGTGCACTTAAGATTGAAAGCATTATTAACATGCTTTAACATTATTAACATTAACATCAAAGAATAAGGAGGTATTGAAAGCTGCCTCTCCTGTGTCATGTGAAGGCCGTACCAATGCCTTCAACAGAGCCTCTCCTTACCCTGACCAGGCGAACTTTGCCCAAGCCATCATGGCCGACTCATTCCTGGCAGCAGTCTGTGGGGTGAGCACAACCTCACGGCCCGACTTCTCGTAGCAGTCCTGCACGTGACGCAAGAAAATGGATATTATACTGCCGTTTCTCACACAGGCCACAACACATGCCAAATGCCCCACTATGCCTGATGTCAACCAACTTGCACAGCCATGCTGCAACGTGCAAAAGAAACTACATTTTCCCTTTAAAGAAAAAAAAACAAAACGAAGAACAAATCCCCCAGTGACACGAAGAGTGGCGCAAGCACATTGGAGCATTTTTACCTCAGCCACATACTTCTATTGCACTGCTGTGTTTTTAACAGAAATCTTGCTGGAAAAGCAAACGCTTCCCACTAAATAAGGAGCTGCTACAAAACATTCTGACAATGAGTATGCTTATGCACATCCAAATTATTTGCACCCCCTTTGCCACTAAAGCTAGTTAGAATGGGCAAGTTGCATATAGGATGTACAGCTGCATACAAAGCACTGGCAATAATTCTGGATAAAAGCAGAGACTTTGGTATCAGAAAATGTGGTGGTAGTGGAAACAGCTAAAGAATGGGTTGCAATTCATAACGTCATGAACATTGCTGAACTACTGCTAATGCAAAGTGAAGGCCACCACAGCATACCTACATTGCACGTACAGTGCAATGCAAGACAGAGCTAAGATTACTGCTATGGGGCAGCATATCAAGGCGAACAAAATTTGTCCCTGTAGAAAGCAGGACATTTTGTCAATCACCATTAATATTTTCAATAGACAAGTCTCCCTCTTCACAAACCTTCGTACATTAGAAGCAAATGAAGAGTTTCAACTCAACGAATTAAATGCGCATCAGTGGCGGGGTATGGCTTTCAACAAGCCAATCAGCATCATGTGATGAGGAAGGATGATAAATGTGTCTGCTGAAGAATGATTCCAACACTGCGACTTCGAGCTCCTTTCGCACACTCCTTTCTCTGTTTTCTCACAGCCGACAACTTTAGTGCGGACTTGCTCACAACAGAGCTCTCTCAATAGCACTTGCCTTGCACTGCTGCACTCGGTTGTTGTACTGGTGCTGGTACTGGCACCTGGTGTCGCAAGCGTGGGTGTCTTGGTGGTTCATAGTCTTGTTGCACCGGGCACTGGAACCGAGCCACATGTCACTATTCTCCTAATTTAGTTCCAGTTTAGGCAATGAGGGAAAATCAGCTTTAACGTGCACTGACATCGCACAGTACACAGGCCTCTAGAATTTCGCCTTCATCGAAATTCAGCCACCGCAGCCGGGATTGAACCCGCATCTTTCGGGTCAGCAATCGAGCGCCGTAGCCACTGAGCCACTGCGGCGGGGTATAGTGTGCGATAAAATGTTTGTGTGGTAAAATGTTGCCGTGGGAAAAATTTGGCTGATGAGGTGCAATTAATTAAATGCGAAAAAATGCAGAAAAATATATATTAGACATCAAAATAGCCATGGACGTCGATATAGTATGTGGACGTGTTGCTTTCACATTGCTCCAATGCATGTCGCCGCAGTGATCTCAGCGCTTTTGTCTTTGTTACCCAGTTGTATCTGAATGCTGGCCTTGTACATGCCGCGTTGTCATCATTTTGCGGGAAGTACGTCGCCATGGCCAGACACTCTTTACTAAAGCGCTTCTTTGAACGTAATCTTTACTATAACCGAAAAAAAAAAAACCCAAAAAACTGTACAGTCATCTACGAATGGGACCACAGTTTTACTTTAATATATCCGTGTTTACAATAGCAGGGTTCTATTTTATGTAAAAAAAAAAAATGATTTTCCATGGAGTTTAGTTGTCTGTAAGTTAACGCTAACATTTAGTATTCAAGTATAAACTGCTTTCTACTAACCTTACAGTGTACATTCTTACAAGCATGTTATACAAGCATATGACAAATGGCACAAAGTACAGAACGTGGACATTCAACGACTTTATAAAGGAACTTGACCGACACTCACTTGCAGGCAATACAGGTGATTGGGCAGGTGAAGTACTGGTCAGGAAACGTGCTTGGAACAGTTTTCTCAATATCCCCGCTGAATTTTTCATTTAAAAGCTGAAAAAGAAGAAGACAAAAGTTTCACTTGCTCTGTTCCTCTGCGCTCTTGTGCTCGCTATAACCCTTGACAGAATTCAGTTTCGAACACACTGTTGTGGCCAAGGCGTTTAACACTACAGTAGAATCTCAATGATATGATCCCGGTTGATACAAATTTGCGAAATTCCTTGACCAGAGTGCGTTGTGTACTACGAGTACAACTGCGGATTTTATGATACGAATTTTTTCGTGCTCCCTTGAGATCCTTATCGATTTTTCTACCGAATTTTACATCATACCACTTGGCCAAACGTAAAAGCAGTCCAGAAAGTTAAAAGTTTGAATCAAAAGATGTGCTACAAGTTTGCAGGTAACACACCTTTTTGTTTTTCCTAGTACGTCATAACAGTGGTTTATTCTTGCACCCAGAATTAGGCACCCAGAATGATTTTGTAGTATTCTCATATAGTAGTGAAATGCCTGCTTGGAGGAGCACTAAAATACAGTCGACGACCCAAAATTTGGACGCCTGATTTTTCGGACATGCTTGATTATTCGGACTTTTTCGCGGCACCACGACATGGCCCATAGAGCCAATGTGTAAGAGTTCTTGATATTTTGGACGCACCGCAACTGACCACTCGATTTTTCGGACCTCTTTCGCACTCGCCGCCAGTACCCAAGCCACCATATAATGTGTACAGTGGAACCTCATTAATTCAAACTGCAGGAGAGATCAAAAACTTGATCAAACAAAATGAAATTCAAGCTTAAAGGGAGCCTCTTAACTTGCGACGCTGGAATTCTGCGCGAGTCGGCACATTGCGCTCGCGTGTTTTCGAATTCGTACTGTTCTTGAATGTCTTCCGCCGCACGAACTTTAACCGTAGTCTGAGTTCACGGAACTCATCGGAGCCGAGTCTTTCGTCCCGAATACGGAACGCGAATACGATCGCGGAACGCTTGATCCGCGGAGGCCGCGTGCGCGCACTGAAGATTCCAAGTGCCGTCTATGGATGGCGCTCGAGGCCGTGATCATCATCATCATCAACTTTTTTTCTCCGCCGCAATTTTCCGCTGCTCACATCGGCATCAGTATCGCCAGCTCCAGCCTTTTGCGGCGTGTTAGCGCGTTCGCCGTAATAGTTGAGATTGTGGCTTTCGCCAAGCTTCGCAGTTTTAGCGCGATGGGCAAGCACCTTAAGCTACATGGCTGGGAGTTAGCTCTCTAACACGGCAAGCGTGGGGCGGTCAGGAAATTCGACGTGGCCGAGAAGTGCGTCCGATGATGGTGCAATCAAAAGAAAAACACAAGCTGAAAAAGGCGCGCTTTCCGAGGCAAGCCGTGCGAGTTTCCCGAGAAGAGAGGAAGAGCTGCTCCTCTATGTGATGGAATTTCGGAACAACGGCTACGTGTTGACAGCGGACATGCAGCGCGGCTTCTTTTGGGATGAGCGTGCACCAGAGCCCAGCACCAGCTCAAGAGTTGAAATACTCCGCGAGTGACGTTTGAACGTAGAATAAATGTCGCTCATTCCCTGGTTGGCGTGTTTTTACTTTTAAAAAAAATTTTTTCGCACATCGCGTGTCTGAGCCGCACCCCAAAAATCGGCCCTCGAATCCGGAAAAAAAAAAGTGCGGCCCTTATACGCATTTATACGGTATGTCGCGCGGCGAATTATAGTGATGAGGAGCTTTAGAATGTGTGCAATGCAATTGGCCGCTTTCTCCGGCATACTGGTAATAAGTTCGTGATTTTATCGGTGAAATTTGATTTTCCGGACTGCCCGATTTTCCGGTCGTTTTCGCGGTCCCTAGAGAGTCCGAAAAATCGGTCGTCGACTGTATTCAATATTTTATGACTTCCGTTCTCATTAACCAGTCTTTTTCTCCATCAAAAGGCACGGCTGACTGCTGGGACTGTTTGGAAATGGTTTAGAGGTAGTGCACATGGTAAGGCATTAGGTTAATTAACACAGTTAGACATGGTTAAACAAAAACACAAATCAAGCGATGTTAAATTAACGGAAGTCCACTCTGCTTATTTCGCTGTTAATTTTCAGTGACCAGTGGAGCATTGCAGAGAGGGGTTGGTTGGGCCTCGACACTGCCGCGGCACACCTTCTCAAAGTTATTAGCGTCAGTGACCACTGCGATGAAAGTAGGGAGGAAGTTCTGTTCTTCTGTGGTATGAATAAGTCGAGAAGAACATTATTAGTAAATAGGAGCATCCCAAAATTTCTAAAGAGATGATCAATACACCACGAAAGGTACGGCATACGAAGAATGGACAGTTCGTGAAAAAAAAACGCAACCGGGAGTTTTTACGATGGAGCAAAAGATGAAGTAAGCTAACAACTTGTTTCCTTGACGAGATACAGTAAAAGCTCGTTAATTCGAACTTCATGGGATCGGGAAAAAAGTTCGAATTATCCGATGTTCGAATTATCGAATGGCCACGAAAAAACCGGCAAGAACCATTTGCATTACAGTATATGTGCCGTATTTACTCGCGCAACGAACCCACTCGCATAATGAACCCATCCAACCCTGATTTTGGCCAAAGAATTTGAAAAAAAAAAAAAAAGTCCCTGCGTTTCGCGCCGTCACGGTCCACAACGCATTTCTTGGCATTTCTTGGCGGCGCGTCAAGATGCTGCGCAGCAGCGATAACATCACGGTGTGTTTACTTTTGGCATTAGCTCTAGCAAGTGGGGAAGCGAACTTGGCAGAGTGCCAACCCTTGTCCGGTTGCGCAAGCCTCGTTTTCAGTACGTTCGCCTTATCGCATGGGCGATTGGGGCGGACGCTGTCTACTGCCACTCAATCATTGGAACGCGCGATAGCAGCAGCAAACGCCTTTTGCAGCGAACAATGCTAAAAGCTGGTGTCATGATCGCGGCGGACGGCGTGCTTCCGTTGGCGACTGATGGGTGAAAGGATGGACGACACTCGCAAAGAAAAAAAAAAAGTTTTTTGCGCATAATTTGTAGTGCTCGTCCCAAGTCAGCCTTTCACGGGGGTTGGCTGGGACCGCGCCGACAGTACTTCTCCGTATTTCCGAATTAACAGGGCTCGAATTAACGAGTATTTAGTTGCGATTTCCGGAGGTTGCGCGGAAAAGAGGATAGGCAGCCGCCACTGCCGCCGCCAACCCCTACCCTCCGGTGCCGCCTAGTGCCGCCGGCCGCCGCGCCGGTGATGGCGCCATGTAGGCTTTAACCACTCATCCACGGTTTTATCTGGTTCCATCTTCTGTCCCCGTTTAGGACTTGGGCAGCCTCTGACTATGCAGAGATGCTTTTTTTTTTTTGGCCACGTGCTGTGCGCCAAGCCGCACAGGCGCGGCGGCGCGTAGTTCGAATTATCCGTAGCGGAACCAACTTGCTTTCAAATTAACGGGCTTTTTTATACACAGATCTCTATGGAGCTTGGCCGGACCAAGCAGTGTAGTTCGAATTATCCAAAATTCGAATTATCGAGGTTCGAATTAACGAGCTTTCACTGTAGTACTACCAGGACACGAATGGTTAGAATTAAGTGGGCGGTACTGTCCTAGACCGATTCGACACTGCCCCGTTGGAAGGCGCTCTTGACACCTGGTATGCAGCACGTGGTTTAAAGTTTAGATGGTTAGACTGTGGACTCTGTTTCAGCTGACACTTACTGCCGCTGCACATGTTGCATCGTCATGATGCATCTGACCTGGACACTCCAAAGAAATCGATGGTACCTGGGCCAGGTGCAAGAATTCCAAGAAAAGGCAACACGTTTATGGCTTTCACTGATGGGAAACTACGTTCACGCTTTAGCAAAAGTTTCTTCTGCAAACGAAGCTACAGTAAGCAAAAGCAATCTGTGCCATATACATACAATCTTACTGACATTACATAGAACGACTAACAATACATAAATGAGGACAACAATTGAATTCATGTGTTTGCATACTTTTACCACATATTCAGAAGTTCAGGCTAGTTGCGACGGATAGTTGGCTAAGGAGAATTCTGTACAAATCTGTTCATCGATCAAAAGAATCAAACAGAAAAGGTAGATGCACAAAAATGTATCACTGGTGCCTATTTGCTGGTCTAGTGGTGCTGGCATGGTGGTACCACCACCACTGAGCTTGAAAAAAAAAAAAAACTAAGATCATATCTCAAGGCCGCTCTATCAGCCTCCAGTAACCCCCCTTCACCGCAGGTCGTGGCTACTTGAAAATGTTCTCAGTTACTCTAACTGAAACTGCTTTCCCATGCCAGAGATATGGCACGGTGACGCAACACCAGGGGAAACACACAAAGTGGTGACATATCATCCACAGAGCTCTGCTATAAAGCAATAAACATGTGGAGCACTCCGCTATACCATGGCCTACGAGTGCACCACATTTCAGCAATGAACTGGGCTTTCACCGTTTCCTATCGGCACTTTTAGCAATCTCAGACACCAGAAAGGCTGCATTCTGTGCAAACAATCTACGTCTCTCTGGCCTGGCTGAGCCAGGCCAGAGAGCACTTCCCTTTTCTGAATTGTGGCTTTTTTGTTTTGCGCATTCAAAACATCCATGCACTGTGGAATGTCTGTGCACAGGCGTCACGTAACTTGGCTGCTCCAAACAACAACGTCGCCGCTAGCTCTGGAAGTGCACCCTGCAAATTTTTACCTCTCATAGCAACACTGACAACGTTCCGCAGGCCACAAGCTGCCTCCAGCTCACCTTTAGTGCCTGGAATATGACCTCCATGGGCCTTGCCGAGCGCACCGTTGAGTTGTCCATGATTTTTTTCACAGTGGCCCTCAGCCCATCGAAGCAGGTGGGCAGCCTCACTGTCTGGATGCCGACGTACTGCAGGTCGCTGAAGGCATCGAAGCTCTGGTCGATCTGCTCGAAGCGGTTCTTCAGATCCACAACAGCCAAGTGACCGTCGTCTGTAAAATCCACAAGGGCAGTCAGCAAACAGACTGCAGTCCCTTGGCCCAAAACGTCAGAACAGAGCCACACGGTTTCAAGCCAAGCCACAGCAGCGAGTGGCTTTCAAGCTTGCTCTATAATGTAGTATTATTAGTTAATAATGTTTGCTTGATTGATTGATTGTTTATTGGTTTCTTTCCAATACAAGGAAAAAGCGAAAGAAAACTTATACATTTATAAAAGTATCTTATGCATTTATAAAAGTATCTCCAGAGTTGATGGAGTCTATATACAGCCTGCTCCAAGCACCTCATAAAAATGTGTACGTATTCACAGCTGGCATTTCGGACTCTGTAGAGCTCGAAAGTTCGTTTTTTTCGGACTAAGTCTCGAGCATGCATCAATGCCACAGTCAAGCCAAGCGAGCTGTTTGGCACTGAGAAATGTGCATTTAATGTGCTGATCGTGATGTTGTAACATTACGATATTACTTCATAATATCGAGGAGTTCGCCAAATGGAGGTTCTACATCCAAGCTTAGCAGTACCTCAAACACAGAAAGTGCAGTGCAGATTGATCGAACCTGAAATATTGAGTCACCACTAAAACACACCCAAATACCAGCACAAATCGTCAAGCCCATGGCCCCATTTTGAGAAATGAATAGAAAATAACACAATGGTGACAACGTGTGCGCGTACCATTAGCCAGTGGCTTGGTGTGCATTGTTTCGTGGAAGATAATGACAGCAGGCCCCAGAGCTGAAATGGGTCCCGTGAGATTACACCGCTCCTTCAGTGCCTTGAGTTCGCGGGTGAAGTGGCCCACGTAGGCCCGCGAGGCATCCCCGAGGAAAGTGAAGAGGTCTGTGGTCAGGCGCTCTGCCCGGGTGCGGAAGATCACTATGTCCGACACGGCCAGCACCTGCACGACACACAGCAAGGCCATGCACGATGACTCAGTAGAGACAGCTGGAGGCAGCAGAGTTCAGTCTTGAAATAAAAGGGTCAATATAAAATAATAACAATGAACAACAAGGCAATGAAGAACAACAGCAACAAGGCATCGAGGGCATTAGGTTTCAAACGCCGGAACCTTCGGAACTCACCTAGCTCCGTTCGAAAACTTGCATATTTTACATTTGTTCGCCCACAGCTGGAATTCATCTCACCTATATGGTCTCCCCATCAAAAATATCTCAGATATGCTCGAGTCCATTCAAAGCAGAGCTGCCCGGTACATTTTTAGCAATTATAGTCCCCTCGCAAGTGCATCCCAGCTTAAAAACCTTAATGACATGCAGATGCTTGAAATTCGTCACTCCATTTCACTTCTGTGTTTGTTCCATAAATATGTTCACACCAGTCTTTCGTTGTTCTTATGTGGGAGTGAAATGGGTGCACTGAGCATCTGCTGTTGTATGCCTCACTGAGGCCTCAACTCGCTTTATGCACTTGGCCTATGTTCTCACTCCCAGTGTGTGATTTCTGTCACTGCAAAACCCTAAATGCATGTTTCCGAAAATTTCGAGGGGGCACTTTGGTGATCTAAAGTGCGATGAGGCGAAAGCCTTTCCCGCAACGCTCTCCAGCGTCCTTATGCTAGACAAGGAGGACTGCATAAGTGTTGGCAGGAAGTCGACGGTAGCATAGTGGTTAGCACGCTCGGATGGGTGGCGTCATCTGTTGTAAACACCACAAATCACAAACATTTTATGTAACGAATCGACGGACAGAGTCATGGCCGCGAGTATGAGCCTAAAATTAAAGGCTTTCGCCTTAAAAACATGCAGGCATAGAGAGTGCCCATGACACAATCAAAGATAAGGGCCTCTGCCCAGAAAGGAAGCGCTCACCTTGAGGAGAAGTCGGGTGCGCTGGTTCTGGTTCTCGGCGACGCCGAGCAGTCCCTCGGTGTCGATGGTGAACAGCCCCTGCTCGGGACAGTAGGCCGCCCAAACGCCAATGGTGCACGACTCCTGCTGAGGAGACGTCTGAAACACCTGCCGCCCATCGTAGAAGGTGTGGTTCAGGGTGTGAGACTTGCCCTCGCCCGTGTTACCAAAGATGGAGACCACCTTGACTGATGTCTCGGGCCGGCAGCCCAGCTTGGCTGCAAGCTCTGCTGCTGACGACACCTGGCAGAAGGGGGTAAAAAGAAATCATCATCATTATCATTTATCTAAAAGGCCCTTGGCCTAGGGCATTACATAGGGGGGGGGGGGGCAGTCATTACATAATACAGTGGTCGGTAACATCAACAAGAAAAAATGATGTATTGAAGTTTCGATCTGTTAATAATATAGTAATAGCTCCTGCTAAGAAAGGCAAGGTGCAGAGTTCATGTTGAACATTAACATTATCAATATTGTCAAAAGTATCAACACTAAGAAAGACACAGCGGCTCAAGAACAACTTGGAGAAAGATAAGAACACACGCACACACTCAAAAACACGACAAAATAACTCAGCCCTTGAAATGTGCTGTTAATAACTGCCTGAATTTATTAGGTCCTATTTCAGTAACTATGAAATCAGGCAGGTCATTCCACAATGTAATGGAGCTAGGTTGCAAATCACACAGAAATTACCGTACTTAAACAACTGTAGCGCGAACATGATTACGACATGAAGGTCATTTTTGCTGGCGCACACACACACACAATTATGGGGGCACCTAAGCAATTCTCATGACGTGTAAATGCGAGAGCACGTCGCGTTTTGCCATAACATCGTCAACGCCAACACCAATGGATCCAATGAACGCCAGCGGCATAAATTAGTGGTTTTTGAGGAAATGAAGTGGCGCAGTGACTACCTCACTTCTTGGTGGACACCTCAACCGCACTGTTTGCTCCAGTGCTGCGTTTCGGCCACAAAGTTGTCAACACCAATGCCAACGAAAGCCAGTGGCCTAAATTAGTGGTTTTTGAGGAAATGAAATGGCGCACTAACTGTCTCACTTCTTGGTGGACATGTCAACAGTGCTGTCTGCTTTAGAGCCGCGTTTCTGCAAGAGCGCTGTCAACGCCAACGAACCCAATGAGTGCTGGCAGCCTAATGCTCCAGGAGGGGCGATAAAGTCATTCGCGTGCCGTCTTTCTGCTACATGCACCTGCCACGTGTTTCCGATGATGGCGGGGTTTTACACAATGAGCCAAGTAATGTTCTCGCATTAAAAATGGTGCAATTATCTCGCAACATTGATTCAGCTATAAGGTGAGGGATGATTCCTTGTTCCTATCACCATAAGAAAAAAAGTAACATTATGTTCAAGTACTAAGTATGGCACGTTCACTCATGAAAACATTCCTGCGCACTGCCATCGTCGATACACAACACCTCATTGCAGAGATCTTGCTGCCACTGTTTACTTATCAAACTTTGCACTCTTATCACTTTTTTCTTATGGCTTCCTGGATCTTTGTCAAGTTGTTTGTACAGCTTTTAGCCCACGCAACCATCCAGTTGCTGGAAAATAAATTTGATTTGATTGAATGAAAATGAAAAGAACACACACAGTGGAATTTCGATTATGCATCCCCATTCATGAAATGACCTGCACTTTACGACGAACTGTCTCAGGCCTGGCGAATCTCCCATAGCGATAATGCAGAAACTTTGACTGTACAAGTGAAAAATATGCAAGCCCTGCTTTGTATAATGGCCAGTGGGAACCGTCGAGAAAAAGAAGCTGATGGAGCACTTTATCGACATCCGTCATGTCAGCCCAGTCAGTTCCAGATAGAAATCAAGACAAGAGACGTGCGTGCAGCAATGCGATCGAGCGCAGGGCAATCTGTGATGACGGCTCAGACTCTTGATTCTGCGCATGCAACCCACGCCCGTCAGTGCAAAGCGGCTGACGCCTGGCCAGTTTTTCAGCGTGCTTCACTGACGAAGGTGCTATGGAAATCAACTGTACGTTCATACCAGCAGGTGGTAACGAGATCAGATGTTTTTAGGATAATCGGCAGCTAGTTCGAAAGCGCTTTCTGCTGAGGCTTTAGGTGCAGAGCGTATTAAGGCCTTGCAACACCACGCAAGTGGCATGCTGTCATCCGCAGGGCCGAACATCGCTGCAGGGAGCGTGCCGCTGGCGTTGGTGCACTCAAGCCTAGCATTTGCGTCGTGGTCGAACGTCGCATCTTCTTTTAAGGCGGAAGCCTTTAACGTCTCATCGTCGTAAGCAGGAGTTGTCCACAAAAATGTCACGCTTTTCAGTTGGTCGAAACGGTCGTGACGTCACGTTGCACGAATTTCGAACGGGGCCAATTGTACTTTGGCTAGTGGCCATGTAACCAATTAAAGGGATCGTATAATGATGCTCCAAGTACGTGGGACTGAGTTTAGTTAATTGCTTAATTACCCAATTAGCCTAATTAACCCTTCTAGTCAGGCCAGATAAATAAAACCGAGTAGGAAATTGGTCAAGTTCGGGAATCGAACTCCGGTCTCTAGAGTCTAACCGCTCCGCCATGCCACTCGATGGTTTGGAATGAACAAAGGCGCATCTAGTGAATACGGTGTCTTCCTTCACTCCCATCTTCCTCCCTTCCCATTACGGCAAGGTTTAGGTGTGCACCCAGATATGCGAGACAGATACATTTCCTTTCCTCAAAAACCAATTTACCGACAACATGGCGTACAACCGAACAGGCAATGGCGTTCTATGGACTCCCCAGCAGCATTGCAAGACGCTGTCGCGTTTCACTCCTAGAGGCAAAGCCTAACATCTTAACAACACATCAGTGTCACAAGCAGCAACAACGTGCTTAAGGCTTTCGCCTCACCACACTTTAGGTGAACAAAGTGCCCCCCTGAATTTTTTTCCTATAAGATGCGAGCTAGACACAACTGCCTCCAGTCACAGAGTGACAGCAGTTCTAGAGGAGGTCTGAACAGAAAGACATGTCGCTGGCACGGTCGCATTGCGCACTGCAAAATGTCTTTGAGCGGTCAGAGTAGCCAAATCCTAGTGCGTTTTACAAAGTGCTTTAGAGGCGCATGTGACACCTACTTAATGCGCAGTGACAGGAGCGCATACTTGCCTCAGTGAAAACTGTGTCTTCGACACCGAAAAGCCTGACTGTGCGTTGTCTCAGAATTAATTCTTGCAGAATGAAAATGGGCGCTTTCATAATGTGCAAAGAAAAGAATTTCACTAATCATTGAAAGCCAGGTAGTGGACGCATTTATTATGTGACTGTGCCAGTTGTGCTTGATTTCTGATTACCCAACACCAAGATTATACGATGGTTTCATGCTTTCCCCTAGCCCACATATAATAAGAGGTTTTTTTCTAGGTTTAAGCATCTCAAATTTCCACCAAGTATTATATATGTGGATGCAGACCATTACCAGCCCGAATTTGCAGTTCCGGTCTAGTTACTACTCAGAGCCATCACCATCAGGCTTCCAGTGAGAGAAGGTGCTATTAGTGGTTCATTTCGATGCCATTCCACCATGCTGACCTTCTTTCTTTCTTCTTTCCAAACAGCTAAATCTAATAACAAAAATTATCCACATAATTCAGAAAAGTATAAACAAGGGAGGAAAACCAAACAGTCTGTCAATATACACAGAGCTTTTCACAAAGACATGGTCAAGTTTGGCAAATCACTATACTCCGTTTCATACATAGCTGTCAACGCTGCCAAAGGTACGAAAGTAGTCCGCTGCAAAAAACAAGCAAAATGTATCCGTCCGCCTCGCGTCGTGGCTGAGTGGTACGATGCGCGCGCCTGTGTGTTCATTTTACAAAGGGCCTAGGTTCGACTCCCGGCTGGGGTGTTTTTTTTATTATTGTTTTTTATTTTTCTTTAAAGATTCATTAGGTAGAAACTCGAAACTGTCAAACTCTAATACCTACTTTGAAAAACACAGCGCTGTTTACTTGTCTCGAAGGGAAAAGGCAGTGTAGTGTACGGCACACATACGATGTAACTTGAGTCGGATGGCGTTGACTGCAAAGCTGTCATATTTAACACTGCGATAGCTAGATATGGTCACCTTGCTAGGTCGTTTTTACGGTGATCTTATTCTAGAGCGAGACCTTCCTTCTTGAACCTCGCAACTGTCCGAGGGCTCACCCCGATCATCTCGCCCACAGTTTCGAGAACTTGACGCACATTCTTCTCCGGGAAGCGCTTCCTTACGCTAGAGTAAAAGTTGACAATAACCTGCTTGGAGTCTTTCGAAATTTTCGGAGACTTCAGCTTGGAGAACAGGCGAGCAGGAGATGTTTTTGAAGCCGCAGTGGGCGAAGAAAACAAGCGAGCAGGCGATAGCGGTGCCATTTTTGCATACTCGGAAACCGAAAGACGAAAGCAGACGACATCACCGTCCGGCCTAGCTGCAAAAACCTGATACAGGAGGAGCCGAAAAAAAACCCAGAAAACTAAGGCACTCTGTTTTGAAGAACATTAAAGAAAAAGCAATCTTTTTGCAAAATAAAACACCATCATCATTATACTGCAATATCAACCAACATATACTTTAATTTTGAGTTCATTACTCTTTTCACTTTCGACGCGCTACATTACGATGCGGACGAGGAGCGCGAACAGGCGCCGCAGCCAAGGCTGCGTTGACAGCTATGTATGAAACGGAGTATACTTCTAGTGCACTGGTTGTGACGATGGAATTTTTTATGGTGCAAGGGCACCTGTGGCCAAAGAGCGCCATGGCACAAGGTTTCTTTTTTTTTTTTTTCTTCTACTCAAGGCGAGGTCACAGACCCATTTCCCAAGCATTTCACCCTAAAGAAGCCGAGCACGTGGCAGGGAAAAGCTTATACAGTCAAGCCCACTTATAACAATATTCAAGTGCCATGAAAATACCATTGTTATAACCAATAAGTGTTATAACAGGGTTGTGCCAAAAAAAAAGAAAAGATGACAAACTTCAGAGCATTTATTGACAGTAAATACCCGGAGGGGTTTGATTGTTCTAATGCCTGTAAAAGATCGTTAAATCAAACTTCAAGGAACCGGAACAATGTACACCGTTCACCGATGACCAAAGCACCGCCATCACTGCGCCACCGGGAGCTTTGCGCACTTCCACGTCACAGTAATCAAGCCAGCTTTTTGGAAGCTATTCTTATGGGAAATTCAAGAAGCATGCAGAACCAAGGGTGCGGTGACAGCTGACAAGAGAAAAACCGCTCTGGCTGCATGCATGCGCGCTGCACCGACTGATTGGGGGCACGCATGGCGTGCGTAGCCAATGCAGCAATGCAGCAGCTCTCCTGACGCAATGACGCCTGCCTCTTTTGCTTTCGTGACGTTGCTGCACCAGCTTAGCCCATTGGTCGGCCCCACACATGCGCACTTTTGTGTTGTAAGCGTGGTTTTGCTGGTGTGGTTGTAGCATTTCCTTTTTTTTTCTGTAATGGTTGACACTCAATTAGCAGACTTAATTGTTATAACCAATAATGTGCCTTGACAGCATTGCTATAAGCAGTTTATTTTACCATAGAACACATGGCAAAGCTGATGGTGCCATGACCGACCATTGTTATATCCGATATATTGTTATAACCAGCATTGTTATAAGTGGGCTTGACTGTGTACCCACCAGTGGGTACCTGATGGCACTGGGGATCAAACCTCGCACTTTCCGCACGCGAGGTGAATGCTAAAATCACTATGCCACCCCTGTGGTGAATGAATAAGCAAAACTGTGAGGCAAGCAAGGCTGTTAGTAAAGGTCCGAGCATGCAAGCAGGCATTCTGATGAGCAAAGAAACCAAATAAGTGACTGCACAAGTGAATTGGACAATCTGCATTCAGCTGTGTGTGTGTGTGCGCGCCTGAAGGTGAACGGTACGTGAGTGAGCGAATGATTGGAGTGCGAACGAGTTGGTGAGAAAGTCACAGGTATAAACAGATGCTGAAAGCTTCAGTGAAGACGTGAAAAGTGGTCAGTGACTCCACAAATGCCCACCTGGAGCACCTCCTTGTCATCCACGAGCAGAACGCTGGTGGACACTGGTGGAGGCGGCTTGCGGTCGTGGCCGCTGTGCGTGCCGCTGACAATGTCTGGCTCGGTGAGAGACTGCAGTGCCATCATGGTGCCGTCCTCCTCATAGGATGAGCTGTAGTAGGGCTCAGCCGACAGGTACTGCTCTTCTTCGTCGTCGGTGCCTCCCTTGTCCGCTGTTGCCGCACTCTGTGCCGCCTCTGCCTGTCGGTCGAGG
Source organism: Amblyomma mixtum (assembly GCF_055824585.1). Taxonomy (NCBI): domain Eukaryota; kingdom Metazoa; phylum Arthropoda; class Arachnida; order Ixodida; family Ixodidae; genus Amblyomma; species Amblyomma mixtum. The sequence continues at coordinate 59,833,958 of NC_143019.1, forward strand.
TAGTAGCGAAAGCGAACCTGCAGGGCAAACAAGTCAGGAAAATAAACGACAAGAAAACTACAGCTGAACCTTGTTATAACGAAGCTGAAGGGGCCCGGCAATTACTTCGTTATAGCCGTAGATTCATTACATCCATGTTCCTTCGATATATCCGATATTTTGTTATAAACCATTTCATTATAAGCAAGTTTGAAATGCTACTGCCCAGACCCAAAAGTTTTGGTACGACTTTATGCCTATAACTTGCGCATGAAGCTGAAAAAAAGAGAAAAAAGGCTGAGATGTCTTTTGTTACCTTTTTCTTTCCTTCCCAAATATACTGAAATAAAAACGGGGAGCCCTTCTACCTTTATGCATTAAACACTTGTGCCCCACTGGAAATATTCCATTTGCCCAACGTCGCCCTTCCTCACCTCTAATTACCAGTTTATCCCGGCTCCACTGCTCATCAGGCTATTAACTACAGTAGATGGTAAAATGGCAGAGCTAGATAAGCAAAAGGCTCTTGCTAAAGCCCCAAATGAGGTTATGTTCCTCTCTGAATGCAAAGTCGCCATTCTGCTATACAGTCAAACCCGTTTATAACGAATAGCGTGATTTAATGCGAATAGTTCGTTATATGAAGTATTTCGTTATAACCGAACCCGCTTTTAACGAACCTTTAACGAACCTCAGTACCAAATTCGTTATACACGAGTTCGTAAGCCGGCTTGCGAAGACGACAGCCGTCAGCGTTTGGGTGCTGCTGCGCATTTCCTCTGATGGCAGACTTGTTTTTCAAGATGGTGCTTAACGTGCTCCTCGGAATCTTGAAGTGCGCGGCAACGTCAGCCTTTTTTTCGCCGCGCTGGGCGCGGCGAATCATCTCGAGTTTTTCGGAAAGCGGCACGGCACGCCGCTGCTTCGTCGTCATCTTGCAGGATGTAGCGGCGGAATGTGTCGGCAGCAAAGTAGGGACGTCCGGAAGCGAGCAGCACGACTTGCAAACGCGAGCAAAGAAAGCTGAGAAGACGTGGGAAAGCGTCGCGGGGCCGCGCATGCGCAGTGGAGGGAGCCCTAAGCTACTGCAGAAAGAGCCTCCCGGGCCGATTGCCCTGCATTTCACGAAAGCGCGGCGCGGGGGTAGGCAGCGGAGCGTCGCGACATGGAACCGGCGCAGTACCGCGTTGGCGGTCCTTTGACGACCGATTGAACGCGATAGCGGCGATCATGGCGATTGCGGCACCGATTGCGGCCCGGAAATGGCTGCCTAGAGATACTGGATGCGGGCACAAAGGCGCGTTGGCGGGCGTTTGGCGAGCGATCGCGCGCGCTGAGAGTTCGCTGTATCCAATGTGTAATTCGTTATAAATAATACATTTCATATGGATAACGATATCACAACTTCGAGTGTTCGTTATAAGGAATAATTCGCTCTATCTGAGTTCGTTATATTCGGGTTTGACTGTAGTGGATTTCTTTATGTATACATATCACCAAGTTCAGGTAGAAATGCAATTTCATCGGTGAAATGTGTGGGGTAAAGTGGTGAATGAGAAGGTAGTCAGTGAAATGAACATATCTAATCAAGATGCCAAAAGAGACACAGATAACAGATATAATCTCGCTATTTGAACTCAATTGATTGAGAATGGCAATCAGGTCACAATATCACACATATTTCACTTAGCTGAAGCAGAACAATGCACCTGAAAAGAGATTAGCAGGAGTTCCTGGGATGCAGCATATAATAAACTGATAAACTGATGGCCAGTTTCACTTAAGAGATCCTAGAATGACAAATAATTACAGAAAAATAAATCAGCCGACAGTATCGTTCTAGGCAAACTTCTTCATGATGCTTTATCAGAGGACGCTCCGAAGATCTCGCTGATTTATTGGTTCATTCTAGCATCTCGAAGCAACGCCGTCGGCTATAAGGCACATCACAGCAGAAGGCTCCAGATTAATTTCGACTACTCTGGTTTCTTCATCATCACCATCATCAGCCTGACTACGCCCACTGCAGGGCAAAGGCCTCTCCCGTGTCTCTCCAATTAACCCTGTCTTTTGCCAGTTGTGGCCATGGTATCCCCGCAAACTTCTTAATCTCATCCACCCACCTAACTTTCTGCCGCCCCCTGCTACCAAATCCAAAAAGCACGGGTGTTTTTGTATTTCGCATCCCTCCAAATGTGGCCACTACAGCTGGGATCCCCACCATCGTCAGCTTGGTTATTCCCACAACAGGACAAATTTAATTTTACAGTGCCAGCTGTATTAGCCAAGTTCGCCAGGTTTCACGTTGTCAGCATCCTAGTTCTGTCCACATGTCCCATTCCGCAACAAAAAGATGCTGATACAAAGCTGCTGGCGCAGGGCGCAGCCTCTCTACCCAGGTCTCCAGCCTATGGTGAACGTCAACATGAGCAACCGAAGTCAAAACCGGAGGCCCTCGAACGAACCATGATGCATAGTACACACTTCCCCTCAGCCAAAAATCCACACAATCGCTCATAGGATACTCATAGGTAAGCACCTGAAATCTTTCATAACTCTAGATTTAAGGTCCATGGTAGAGAGAGGGTGTGGTAGATGGTCCTTTGCGATCACAAAATGAACAAGGGAGGGGAAAAACCTCAGGTTGCTTGAGCCAACGTTTCGACAAGGGGACTTGTCTTCGTCTGGGCCCAGACGAAGACAAGTCCCCTTGTCGAAACGTTGGCTCTAGATTTAAGCGGCAATTAAGATTTAAGGGGGGCCTATGCAATTTTATGAACAATAAATTAAGTTTGAAAGAAAAAATAATATGGCAGTAATAAGCCCAAATTTTAAGTGCTGGCCTCAGATAAGTGCTGGCCTCAGATGACAAAATGCAGGCACTCAGTGGAGTTCTGCACCGTGCCATCACTCTAGAGGGCCTGGTCACCCAGCCTCGCAGAGACTCGCTCCAGTGCAGTGCAAACAAAACCTGCCGGAGGTTTTTATGTAGTGGTGGCTTCTCCGGGTTGGCCAGAGCATGGTTAAAGATGCGCCAGGAATTCTCACCTTCAGGACAGTGACCGAGGTCTGGGGCTTCGTCCGTTGAGGTGAAGTGCAAGACTGTGGCCTGCACTGCCTTCAACATTGCTGGAATAACATTATGGCAGTGCCCCCTCGAGGCAATCCTACAGTAACTTTTCATTACTATCTTATCCTGGGTAAGTCTCCCCTTCCTGCTGAGAGACCCATTAGCTTGTGGACATGGTTCAAGTAGTCCTTCTTAAAAGGACACTGAGGAGAAATTGAAGTTGGCTTGTATCGACAGAATATCAGCTCCTGATTACAAAAACGCCACTCATACTGACAACAAAGCTCTTGTAACGTAGAAAAGAGCAAGAACCAAAATACAGGTATCGCCGCCACAGGCCAAACTCGCAAGTACAAGCGTCATGACGTCATACGACAAAACAGCGTTGCTAGAACCAATGGTTCTAGCAAGACTAGAACACAAGAAGCCACGAATCACTGAGGCGCAGCCAATGCATGCGCAAATCTCCTTGATGTCGCCAGATGGCGCCACGTACCCGGCAGCTACGCACGTGCCTGCAGCATTGGGACCAATCAGCGCCTGCTCACCGGCGATAGGCAGGCTACCGGTATTCTGCTAACGGTGACAAGGTACACGGTATTATAAAGGTGTCTATTTGCGACAACTTCGTTGACTACTTCGAGACCGGGATCCATCATAACGCTGGCAAAACGCCGGCGCAAACGTAAAGGAAGCGACGGTAGCGACGGCCGCAATAGCCGATAGATGCCTTCAACGTGCATCCGGCGGTAGCTTTCTTTTTGGCTGCTGCCAGGCCGCACTGCTGGCCACCAGAAATCACGGAGTCTGCGTTACGTCATGTGCACGTCATGTTTCACATCACTTAGTCCTGTGTCGTCATAAGAGAACTCCAAGTTTGAATCAGAGCGGCGGGAAACACTTTTTCAACTTCGAATCCAAATTTCTTAGAAATAAATGCGTCTTTCGCTGCCAGCCAAGTGGCAACAAAGCCATGAAATGCCGAACTATCGGATTTTGCTTTAAAAAAAATATTAATAGAGCTCTCCTCACTGTCCCTTTAATGTCTACTGGGGTCAAGGTACGAAAAGTGTGGCTGTAACCATTACAAAGAACGGTTGTGTAGCGCAACCCAGTCTTCTCTTGAGACCTCCTGAACAGCATCAGGGCTGCTTCAGTTTCATTTGTCCAGTATTACATTCATTGTTCCTTGGGTGCTTGTGGTCGACTGCCAAGACACCGTTAACCACCACCACTAGGGTCAGGAGGACCGCGGCAGCCACGGCAGGACTCAGAATAAACAGGGTTCACCAACAGGCCCAAGTGCAGTTCGATAACGCACCCACTGCAATGTTTGAGTTGCGTCCACATGTCTTCATCATCAACTTGATCCATACCATTCTCTCTGCTGCTCAAGTGCACTCCTATAAGCCAGGATAGAACAGGCATTCCTGCTCAGCAATACACTACAGAACATGTTTCAAGGAGAACGGAAGCCAAGTTTCCACACTTCTCGGCGGATGTGTACGCAAAGGGCAACAGACGCACCTTGATGTGGGCAAACTTTCGGCTCAGCAGGTGGGCCTGGTAGTCGCAGGCGTAGCACAGGCTGCGGTTGCACGTTTTGCAGTGGATGTCGGCGAGGTTCTCCCGCTGGCAGCTGAAGCCCTCACACAGCAGCTGGGGGTCGGGCTCCACCACAGGAGTACGGGGTTGGTGGTCCCTGAAGCGGGGGTCCTCGTGCAGCAGCAACTCGCACCCCTCACATTGGTTGGTGCCGCAGTCAGCACAGAAGTAGAGCCCACTGCCAAAGGAGGAAAAAAGACATCCCCAAGACTCACTGGGGAGTTTTCTACACTGCCCACTGCAGCGTTAGCTCTTACTCATCACATTTCGAAGTTTCGTGGGGTCTGCTACCACCCTGAGATCACAGCGCCATCTGTGGCAGCAACTAGAAAACAGCACATCTCGCATTCAGACTTCTGTGCCATCTACAATAGCAATGTAGAAATAACCACCTGCCATGTGCCAATGATGATGTCACGGCCTAACGCTCATTACTTCAACGCCTTCCAGATGGTGGCAGCCTTTTTTTTCTCACCAAAAATGATTACAACGGTTCATTACACAAACCAAATGAAATCCGCTTCCTATTTCCTTAGAAGCTGGCTGTAATTACAATCACACGTTGAAATAGCAGTCTGTTGATCCTCACACATTTTGAGTTTGTTTTTTAATGTGCTAAATATTTAACCACAATGCAGTGTCTAAGCGAACATGGGCCTCTTTTGGTGTATAATCTGTGTTACCTACAGCAATGTCATATGAGGATGTCTGATGTCGAAAAGATAATGTAGTCATCATCAGTTTCCTCAAGCGGGGCTTGGATTTGCGTGTCCATCAAAAACCTTTAAGCAACCATGCTGCCACCTTGATATCTCCAGCCAATACAGTTGACTTTCCCATCAAATACTATAGGAAATAGAACTACGCTCGTTTACACATAGCTCACATTAACTTCAACAGGTGACGGCACTCTGATGCTGCCCAGGGTGCAATCGGCAGGAGTGTCCATCTAAAAATGCACTCCCTTGCTAAGCAGTTAAACAAAAAAATACATAGCTTAGTTCACAATCGTCCTTTGACTAAGGTGAGAGCTAAAGACAAACTGAAGTTGGCCTATTTATTCATTCATTTATACTTATTGTAATAACCACAGCACCACAAAATAGCATTACAGTGGGAGGAGGAATAACATACATAAGAAAGCAAGTAACAAAAGGTAATGCATAGAATGCAACCAAGACATCAACAGTGCAGCCCACAAACAAGGTAAGGATTTATAGAGACTATGTGAATACACCACTGGACCTGCATGAAACAACTTCAGATAACCCATTCCAATCTCTTATACACCTTGGGAAAACAGAATACTTGTGCATGTCAGACCAACAGGTACACTGAAATCTTGATGCAAATCTCATGAAGTTGCGGAAAAATTTGTATCATCCGAAATTTCTTATCATCTACAGGAAACAGAATCTATGCGCAGAACCGTGGGAAATGCATTACCGCAGATCTGTTTACGACTGAAGGGATTAATTTGCAGCTGCATGGCTGCAGCTCACTATTAGCTAGGCATAGAGCGTGAATGGCGAAGGCAACGTTGGCGATGTACGGGCAGCACTTGGTGCTCATGGGTGCGTCCGTATCATCCAAAGTGGCAAAGGAGAGTATTCGGAACACCCGAAATTTTGAACACTTTACGCAATTCACTCCGGCTGAGGAACTTTGTGAATTCGTGTCATCGCGAAATTCGTTTCAACAGCATTCATATGATTAAGATTCTGCTGTACTTTCATTCACTTTTAATGGGTGACTGCACCGCAGTGACGCATAGTGTGGTATTAAAGTCTCGCAAACCCCTGAGCGAAGGCGGGAACCTTCAACTTCCAACGGTAATCATGGACACCTCTTTTCGGTGAGGTCGTCGCAAGTTTGCACTGAGTGGCCTGAAGAGTTCTGGAATCCAATTTTCTTGGCGATAAAGGGGTCTTCTGCTGGTGGGCAAACATCAACTTAGCCAGAAAGAACTTTCTTCCGAGATTCTCTACTGTGGATCATTTGTTTCATGGACAGTTTTTGTTCGCAATCAGTGTGTCCATAATAATTGTGCCCATAATATCAGCCATGACTGTATGTGCGTTAAAAACAGGAAATTTCATACAAACCACTGTATCCTATAAAATTTATTTCTTCCAGGCCCACGAGGACAACATATTCTATTGAGAGCCCACCGAACATGACGAAAGTGCCATAAGTGCTTCACCTTTAATAATAAGTGCTTCACCTTTAATAATAAATACTAAGCAGCTTCAATGGGCAATATCAACCCTCTAACCACTTCTCGCTGGGCATGCATACAAGTAAACATTAAAAAATGTTCGCATGTATGCTTACTATGTTCTACAGACATAAAAGGACAGAGAATGGCAGTGCTGGATCTCACTGCTAGTACACTCTAAACACAAACACACCTATATGGGAGTAAAAAGGGAGTAAGTTTCTGGCACACACCCTTCTAAAGAAGGGTGTACTCTAGAGGAGAGTTTACCGCCTTTTTACTCCGTTCTGTTTAGAGTGCAGCAAACAAACCCGGGGCACTGGGCACATACCCTTTACTCTGAGGGAAGGGTGTTGGGGGACTGCACTCGCCAGGCCGTAGCCTGCAAGACATCATCACGCAATCAGGGGAAACGAAAGTTTCAAAAAAAAAGAAAAATGTGACAACTGATTAAGGCAAACATGAAAAGCACCCTGACAAAGTGGCCATTCTAACTTACAGCCATAACAAGCTAAGGTCAGCTGTTGCACAGCTATGTTTTTCTTTAATGCAATCTCCTCCCATCCTTTCACCACTTTTAACAACATAGATCAGTATCTTAAAGAGCACAGGGTAAAATTTCTGAATCAATCTTAGGGAATGGCACAGCTGAATCACATATGACATCGCAAGCAGTGTGTTATCAACAAATGTAATCACATAATCGTTGGACAGCAATGAAGGCATCCTTTGCACACATACTATTCATAAGACATACCCAAATTTCATCAGGGATATCAAGATAAATAGTTTTGTTTTTATCAGAATGCCAGATTGTTGGATGCGCCGGTGCATGTTCTCGACATGAAAGAGTGTGAAGAAGACGACAACACAAGAAAGAAGATGCACAGGCGTGCACGCCTGTGCGTCTTTTTTTTTTCTTGTGTTGTGGCCTTCTTTGTGCTCTTTAATGCTGACAAAATTTTGTTTTCATATTCAAACAGAAGCAATGGCATTCCAAACCTTGTGTTAAAGTGAATCAAGTGTACGACAACCAACAGCGCACGTGGAGCCGTTAGCATGGTCGAACTTGCCGTCAGACACCCCCCTTGCTATGCAAATTCAACGACGAACTGTAATCACCTTGGGTTAGGCCCCTTACAAGTGAGACGCTCTGCACAGGTCGCCCGGGCAGGTCGGGTTGGTGGGTGTGGCGAACGGGCCTGACTAGACTGGGAGTGAGAGGCCACGTGCGTATGGTTCATTGAAGGGACTGCCACACGACTGGCTTGTAACCACTGCCGGGACTCCTAGCATCCATGGGAGTCCCTGCATGCAAAGGAAGCCAAATAATGTTTCGAGGACAACCAAACAGCACCGAGCACCGATGCATGTGGGGAACCCTCGCTTCCTGTGAAACAACAGTGAGCTGCAGCGTTTTGCTTTGAAACAGGCGAGAACAGCTGTATACTTCATTCAATTTGTCTTGCGCGATGTGCCGCAGGCGGAAGTGTGAACGCTCAAATAGCAAAGATGCTTTCCAGTCTGACCGTTCTGGAAATGCTGGGCTGTTTCCTTAGCCTTGCAGCACAAAGGAATGCTTAAAAGGACATCCGCAATGGAAGAAAAATGCCGCAGGGACATGCCGCACAGCAGCTCGACATCAACACAGTGCCTAGCAGACATGATGAGCATTACAATTTTAATTGCCATCAGGGTGAAATCAACATTCAAATAAATTTTAAGCACGATCAACATGAAGTCTGTTAATACCAATCGTATTTCAAGTGCTTAGGACTCCTGCCTATTTTTCCATTGTTTTTTTATACTCACGGCATTATGGCAGAATAGCACAGCAACTTTGCTGTGACACATTTACACAGATGAACCTCTCTACTGTAGCACTTACCTGGGGCTGAATGCACAAGACATGTTTGCTATACAACCGGCTCACTTCCCTGCAGGCCACCGTGTGTGATTGGATGCGTTGCCACATGTCATCAGCTGGCCCGATGACATGTGGTTCGTGGCCAATCACGAGCGGTGGCCTGCAGGCAAGTGAGCCGGTTGTATAGCAAACATGTGTTGTGTATTCGGCACCAGGTTTGCCTGCTCCAATCGTGTAACACTTCTCAGGCCATACTAAAACCGGTTGCTAAATTTAACCTTAAAATGACTCCAGCAAAGCACATACCAGTATTTTTTAAAAGGCTTTGAAAAAGAAATTTAGACGGTTGGAGCAGCCCACAACTTGAAATCACTGAATTAAGATGCCTACTAATTGCAAATTGAGATAAACTATGTTTAGTTCGCAAACAAATCTACTGCCAATGTTTTGTTGCTCCTAGCAATCTTTTTTTTTTTTGAGGGGGGGGGGGGGGGGGGGGGGTAATAAAGTAACAGGTGCGTGAGAAGGGATACTAAAACACTTCAGTAGCAACGGAACTAATAAAGATGGCACAAGAACAAAATTTCCCTTCCACAACGGAAGCAAACTTTCAGATCATTACTTAACTGGTCAAAGTGACATGCCTAATAAGTAGGGGTGTGCGAATATTCAAAATTTTCGAATATAATTCGAATAGTATATTTTTAGTATTCGTATTCGATTCGAAAGCTAAGTATTCGTGTTGTTTCGAATAATCGACCCGACGCGAATATTCGTACCCAGCCGAATATTCTATTGCGAGCACCGGCGTTCATTTCTGTCCGCAAGTCCTATCAAAAGAGACATAACAATACAGCAGCGCTCAGAGCAATGTGTATCGTTGGGCCATGCAGTAGCTGACTACGTTGGTGAGCTTCTTTGTGGCTATGCCTGCGAAGCTGGTATAGTCAGAGCTCTGCACGAAATACCTCGCAATACGTGCCAGTTCAGTGCCAAGTGAGAGGGCATTTTTGTGGCTGGAGAAGTTACTTCAGCTAGAAGGGAACTAGCTACTTTTGCCTGAACGGAGCAGCCGGTCTTCCTTCGCGGCAACCTTTTATGTTCATCCCATCAACGCGCTTTTGTACTTATGGCAAGCTAGCCTTAATCTATGCTGTGTACTAGCCATCTTCTCTGATATTTCCACTCTTCTATGAATAATGTTCGAGACTTTGATACTTTTTGTGCAGCCACACACATCTTTTGTGTTCATTTCATCACTGATAGTTGAACTGTGATGTTCTTGGGTGCTCAAATAATGTTTTGTAGTGGTTAAATGCGTCTGTCCTTGATTATTCGATATTCGATTCGATATTCGGAACCAAGTATTCGTATTCGATTCGTATTCGAAAAATTTGATATTCACACACCCCTACTAATAAGACTTCCTGTTAAACTGCAATAACAACAAACTCACTGACTCAATCTGGTCACACAGCAAGCCATTATCACACAATGCTAAGAACCCTTCAGTAATTTTCCACAGCATCACTGCATTACCAGTGAAATTCAGCTACCACAGGTAGCCATACAACAGTTAACAGTTGGTCGAGCACTCAGCAGCTGGAAATCAGAATTAGGACGCTACTAAGGACACAATTAGAAAATAATTAACTGCAGGTCAACAAGGCAGGATAATGTAGTCTTTGAATGTGTAATGACTTTTGTAATAATTATTCCACACAAGGCTATAAAAGAAAAAGTTACCAGACTTTTCACTATTCCCTAAGGTGAACGAGGTGATGGCAGTAGCTGTGTCACACCCCCACCAAAGCACCCATAAGACCACCTGGAATGGAATACTCCCAGATGCCAGCATATCAGTGCAGGCCTTCCGTTATAACACACCGCAATGGCAATCCTGTTTACAGCAAGGGAAGTGTCCGATACAGCCAGTTGGGGAAGATTTAGTTAAAAACAAATATTAATCAGCATAATTACGTGGCTGTCACTTCTGTTTTGTAACGAATTCCTGCTAGTAATTTCACCAGCAGTCCTATAGCTCACCAACAAGATGACATTGCTTCATTTCACTTATCCACAGATTATCTACGCACGAATCTTTATAAGCACCTTCAGTGGTCCACCGAGGTGATGCAATGTTTTTCAACATTAGTCACTGAGCTGCCATTTGTCCGTTGCATATATTTTCCAACGTTCAGAGACCATAAAGTGCAGTCAGGAACACTGTAGGCGTGAGATACTGCACGGCCGCATAATGTGCTACAGCGCTGATACGTGTCTCCCGCGAAGCGTGGCAATCTGCATATGACCAGGGAAAGCCATTTAGTTAGCAAAGGGCACAGTGCGGCTCAAAGCCCCACGCCGCAAGCGTGAAACGCGCCAGACGAACTTCTTACGCAAGTAAGTGCGGAAACAGCGCATCTCTTGCAAAACGAAGTACTAGTACCTGTGCACACCAGCTTAAGGCCAGACTCGACGCGCGCTTCGAAATGACAAATATAAAAAAACAATAAGCAAGCGCTGCCCACAAGCGCAAAGGAATCCTCAAAATTGTGTAGTAAAGCGAGAAATTCGCATGTCACGAGTTTTTGACAGGCGGCGACAAATTCGCGGAGAAAGATCGTCTGACCAGTGTCAACAAAGGCAGCCTTGCGCGGCCTTGGTATGAGTCACCACTAGAAACTTTTCATTTGAGAGGGGCAGCAACACTGCCCGCTCTAGACTCGCGGAACGAATGCCGCTAGGCGTGAATATATGCCCGCCGAGGGTAAACAAACAGTTGGTGAGCACTGTAATCTTGTTTACTAGCTACAAACTTCCCAAGAGCGCTTTGTCGGCGGAGGCAAAGACAATGGGTTGGCTTCACAGGACCCACCGCGGTGCCCCGCGTTATCTCAAGACGTAGGCTTAGATAAGTCAAGGCGAAGCCTGACGAACCGCAGTTCTTTACCGAGATGCCAACAACCCGATTGCCGTCCCTAAATGTTGACGTTTTGAGTTAGGGAAACTGACAACGCACAACACTCAAACACCAACCTCGAGGAAGTGGTGTCACTGTGGCTCTCGCGTCGCGAAGCCGCTGGCTCTTCGACGGAAGTCGACGAAAACAACGGGGAATGCAGCTCCGACGTACTGACCGGACAATCGCTACTGCTAAGCTTCGCAGCGCATGAGTTATTTTGCAATGCGATCAACCATTACCACCGCGATACCGAGCGCGAGCAAGCCAGCTGTTTTTGAGATGATCACAAGCCACAAGCCAGTCACCGCCGGATTAGCGCTCGTTGCGCCGCCGCGCGCAAACGTTACACTCAGGCATGACTCTGGTTACAGCATCCTCGAAGGCCGTTAAAATTCCAACTTTTATCCGCAAAAAATGGTCGTTTCAGCAAGCATATAGTTTTAATGTGACTTTCAATAACAGCTGACAAATGAATTCGAGATACGAAAGACAATCCCGCCTAATTGGAAATAGTACTCCACTCACGATATCTTTTTTTTTCGTGCTTATTTACAGGCATAACCACTAGACCAAAATCTGGCGCTAAAAACGTTAAAATCATAGAGCTAATGCTAAAATTATCACGTTATATTACAAAAAAAAAATTTAAACTTGTGTTTTAAATAAATAATTTCACTTCCTGTTTTTAAGTACTATTATTTAGTTTTTGAGTTTGAATAAGTTTTATAAACAATTTTACGTTGTGCATCGTCGACGATGGCAGCGCTCTTGTTACCATGGAGTCATGCATAGAGTAGTAGTGGCATCTATGGTGGGTAACATGGTGGGTAAGCAGCGCGCTCAAAACCAAAACAAAATTAGAAAGTTTGTAGCGTTCGTGGCGCCATCTACGCCGCATCTCCCGTTCTGCCGGCTTGTGCCGTCCCTGGGTGGCCATTACTTGGCGAAGAACGCTCTTGTCGGCGGTGGTCGCGAATTGTCCGTGTTTTTTTCCGAAGCCGTGCGTCTCGTTGTTCTCTGCTCGTGTTGTGCGTGGGCCGGCATCGCGTCGAAAGGTTTTGGGATGATGGCCGATATCGCCAGCTACGATGGACACGCTGCGAAACGGCAGCGAACGGACGAAGGCCGGGTACGTAGCGCACACGTTGTCTCTGGAGGGGTGCTCGCGCGATCGCGCCCCGCGATGACAAAACCGCTCTCATGCTTGCCGGCTCGGAAGCGCAGTACACGAAGCGTGCTTTGATAGGCTTAATGCTGGCCGGCGCACAATGTGCCTTGTTTTTGCGTCCGTTTTGCCGCTTTTGTTTCTATACCATGGGGATAGTATCGGGTTGAAAAAACGAAAACAGACATGGACCTTTACCGAAGAGGAGTACGTTCGGCGGGAAGTGTCGTTCGTTCGTCGCGGTTTGCCGAGGTCGGAAAAACAATCGCCGTGTCGGGCAATGCACAACCTTCCGCTGCGCTCTAGTGGTGGTGCTGCTGTTTTATAGAATTCGACTCGTGCGGCTGGATACCCGTGGGAATAACTGCGGATGTTTCGCATGTCTGTTTTGTCTTTGCTTGATTTTGTTTCTTTTGTATTCCGTCCCGATAGCGTGACGCTTCTGGTGTACTCGCTGTTTTCACTCACACGCGCAAGAGAGCATTTGTGACCGCAACTTGCCGCCCCCGCCCGGTCAGTTTGTTGAGCCCGTTTTACAATTTTGTGTTAGTTTCAGCGGTGCGGCTGCCATGTTTTTTTTTTTTGTTCTTTTTTGCACGCGTCCGGTCAACGGCCTGGTGTGGCCGGAGGCCACCGCGGTCGCTCACGATTTCTCACGGCGGCGCCGGATTTTTTTTTTTTGTCCTTTTCTGACTCTGTTGAGGGCACCGTAAAGTGGAACAACAAAGAAATTGAAGCCAGACCGCGCGCTGTACGAGTTCTCTTGGTACCAACGAGTGTCGGTGTGCCCCCGGCTCCCCCCCTCGTCTCGAGCCGCTGTTTACGGCCACAAACGAAGCAGAGACAGAGCTGAAAAGGGGCAATTTGATAAGATGGTTCGCCGCTCTGGGCGTACGCGAGACTGCTCTGCCGGCTATGCGACGGGGCGGGCTTATTTTAAACCTCTCGCTGGTCTACCCCTTCTCCGAGGGGCGTCATATCGCCACCATCTCGGCCCTTTTTCTTCTACCCGCGCGCAACACCTCGTTCGGCGCACAAGACTGTTCGTTTGTGTTTCCAAAATAACCGCACTCACCCAGCCATCGTGCGTGAACAGTGGCTGCTTTGTCATTTCTCTCGTTTCTTCGGTAACAAAGACCCGTTGACGGGATGACGCCTTTGTGTTCAGCGCACAGTTGGGTGGTTGGGGTGTTCGCTGCTTTGACAGCAATTAAGCGGCGGGGCCACCGAGTCGACGTTGAAGAGGAAGTTAGCCGCATCATCGCGTGATCTGCTGTCCCGCGCATAGAAGACTGGCTCAGCTCGGGCCTGCAGCTTAAGATTGATCGCACTCTTGGCGAGGGTCGTGGTAGGATGTTATGCCCTACTCCACCTGACTTCTCGCCGTGCCTCGATAGCGAAGGGAGGCAGCCGTTGCTCTGGCGACCTTGTGAGATTGTTCCGGTGGCTGAACCGGCGTGGTGGCTAGTGCGTACTCGCTATTGCGTAGCGGATGTAGCTCCGTATTCGCTCTTGTGGACGCGTCTGATGTGAGGTGAACTTTTCATGGGATGGTCCGTGTCGCAGTCAATGGGTTCGTCTCCAAAGGCAAACTGCGCTCGTTAAAGAAGCGCCGAGTTACGCTTGGAAAAGTCGGGACCGCGCTGTACCCCGTGCGGCGAGCGCGCTTATCGTCGCGTACTTGTGCGTACTGGATACCCTGCTCTTGTAACGCATTCGTAATCGTTATCCACTTGGCAGAGGTCGTCTTGGTTCGGTTTGGCGCGATTTCAATCCGATACAACCACAGAAACTGGCCGTTCCTGACTGTCGTCTTGGAAGAACGCTATCATCATCTCGGAAGTAAAAGTCACGTCCACGCCTTTCGAGTGGCGCGCGGCGTCCTTTTCTTGTTAGTTTGTTCTTTGGGTGTTACTCGATTTGCTCGCTGCAGCGTTCGTTGCAGCAGGAGCATCCGATCCGTTCTAAAGCCACATCGGTGGGATCCGAACTGCCTGACGTCACTCGCGTAGCCGCTTAATTTTTTATTTTTTCCTGGCAGTTAGCGTGAAGATATCTGATTACTTTGTCGTCGTCCCGTCGCGCGCCTTTGGTGAGGTGGTGGTCAACGTTGTGACACAACTTGGCGCCGTTACCCCAAGTCTCTAGCCTTTGGCAGTCTCGTTGTCGTCGGGCTGTTTGCCGGCGCTGTGAAGTCGCTGGGATGATCCTCGTCATCGGTCAGCAACAGAGATCCAAGCAGGCGGGACCGAGCGTCTACGTAAGTTCGTATTAGCGTCGCGCGAGTTTTTTCTAGCAACTTTTGAGGAGCGTTTGGTCGTTGCCTATCGGACGATGATGGCGCACGTCAGATCTGCCTTTTGTATTAGAGCCGGTATTGGACTTCGCGCTCGGGCAGCTGTCTTCGAACAGCTGCCTTCCTTTCTTGACTAAGACGAGTGGCCTTTTGTCTTCATTTTATGGGCTCTTTTGTTTGCGTCGTTTTTCAGTAGGGTAACGAACGCGTACAATACCGGATAGACCCGCGTTGCCGCGTGCGATTGGTTACAGCATCAATGCGGTGCTTCTGTTTAAATCCGTTGGGATCGCTTGTGAATTTCGCTCTTTGCATACGAGGTATACAGTCGCTACCAACACTTAGCGGAATTTCACTCGTCCCGATAGGTACTTTTGTCGCGTTCGAAACGGCAGACCGAGCGTTAGTGGCGTCGTTTTTGTTTTGTTTTTTTTTGTCTGGCGAACTGCGCAATTGCTCTTATTAATTGCGTAGTCGCTTTGCAGGGTAACGTTTGTTTTTGTTGTGGATCGATGGATGGGGCTAAACCCAGGTGGTCGAAATTTCCGGAGCCCTGCACTGCGGCGTCCCTCATAGCCTGAGTCGCTTTGGGACGTTAAACCCCAATAAAACCAAACCAAACCAGCCTGACCCGACCGCGGCGGCCGCGTCTCGATGGAGGCGGAACGCAAAAGGCGCCCGTATGCTGCTGAATTTCAGTGCGCATTGAAGATCCCCAGGTGATCGAAATTATTCCGGTGACCTCCACTGCGGCACCTCTTTCTTCTTTCAATCCCACCTGCCTCCCTTCCCTTACGGCGCGGTTCAGGTGTCCATCGAGATATGTGAGGCAGATACTGCTCTATTTCCTTTCCTCAAAAACCAACCAACCAACCAACCTGAAGGCAAAAGTCGTACGCGTTTTTCGTTTTCTCCGTCTCTCTTGTGCGACATGAGGTGACGCTCGGAAAAAGTTTGCGACGCATACTCGCTGCTGTATAACGACGATTGCGCCCCCCCCCCCCCCCCCCCCCCCCCCCCCCCCCCCCCGCCGTCTCATTCTCTGTCTGCCAACCTACTCACCGTAAATAGCGGCATTCAATTTCGTTTCTGTATAATGTTTTGTCGGGCCGCGCTTATAGCGTAGCAGCTGCTTGCCCTGACATCTTGCTTCGCGTCCCTTCCGAGCGCTGGAGCGCTTTCTTTTCAGCGCCTTTTCGTCCTCGTCGTCTGCTCTGGCATTTTTTGTAATTTGTCTGTAGCAATTTCTTCCGGGTTTTTGTTTACTTCTTCACGTTTTTGTTCTGGTCGCGGAGCTACCTGTCTGCCCTGAGCTCTCCTATTTGTTATTTGGCTTCGTGGCAAGTTAGGAGAGAGGCTGTGGTAGTAGGGCGCTAGGAGGGGGAGGAGGGTACGAGCTGAGTGCGCGACGGTTCACGACGCGATGATGCAGCTGGCGCCTGACCTTGCCGGCTGCTTGCCTGGCCTAACTGTGCCTGTGCGAGCGTAGACGTGTACCTCCTTTGTTCTCGACTCCCCCCATCTTTATTGAACAGGAAGCTCGCGCGCCTCGTCATTACACCTGTTTTATTTTGTGCCGTCGCTGGGCGACTGTTTTTCCGTTCGTCGGAGGCGGCATGCGCTTATTCTTTCCGAATAGACGCTCGTAAATCACTTAGCGGGGCGCTGTCACACGCCGTCTGTCGGCCGAGATTGGTTTCTCGTTTCATTCGCACGGAGTGATTTGGAGCACTCCCTCTACTCCTTGTTCATTCTTGGCTTTTAAATTTCTCTCGGAAGTACAGAGTTGGCTTCTTGGTAAAACTAGGCATAGCTAATAGTGAGTTTCGTCTAGCCTTTGCAACATCGTGTCGTGTTACTCTGACGGGAGTTTAATTAGCCGGTTGGATTGCTTCTTTTGAGTGCGGAAAATGTTCAGTTTGGTTGGTTAACCACCGCTGTCGCTTGTCCGCCGCACATGTCTTCCAGTTTCGCTGAGGGTATGTTTCACTTTTGTGCTACGCTTCCCCGATTGAATCGCTGGACAGGTGGTTTGTAAACTATTTAAAAAATAAGAAATTCTCTAAGCCTGGCTCTTGCTACAAGTTGCATCTGAATTGCGCAAAATTGAGCCATCGTTATTCTTTCTACCGTAAATTCTCTCCCGATAGCGCCTAAGCTGCTGTTTAAGCATAAACCTGCTTTCGTTTTTTTTTGTCACAAATGTCTTTGATACTGCGAGGCATTTGTTATTTGTCATTTATGTTGACCCAGTGCTTCGCCTCCACTTTCTATTGTGAAGTCTTCCTTCATGTGCAGCTATTATTGTCATGCTTGCTGTGAAAGAAGTTATTGTGCCAATAATATAGATCTGATTGCATTCGCTGGGTTTGAGGTATATTCATTGTTCACTTTATTTGTTTATTTATTTGTTTATCAAATACTGCTGGCCCTTTAGAACAGGCCCCAGCAGGAGGGGCAAGAAGAATACAATATTGCACAATATGAATTCATTGCACTGAGAGCACAAAACATAACTTATTTACTGCTGAACATGTTATGTTGAGCAGTAACAGAAAATTTATACAAATGCGAAGCATGGCTATGTTTAAGAAGTAATCAGTTTGTCAATAGTGAATAGACATAATTGCATCTGAAGGCAGCTTGTTGTATTTAATTTTGCATGGGTGAAAAGAGTACTTAAAGGCGTTTATTTTGGCGTGGTATGGAGTTGGAGATTGGGCATACAATAACGTTGATGACTCATAGAAAGTTTGTTTTTAAACAAAAATAAATTTTAGTCTGGGTTTTCCTTCATGCTGGCAGTGGTGGAATGGCATGTTCTTTCATAAAACAGAGGGCGGGTCGGTCGTGTGATACTTTGAAAAGCTAAAGTGTACGGCTTTTCGCTGTATTGACTCCAGCGCTTCAATATTCTGCTTAGTGTAGGGGTCTCTGGTAGTGCAGTCATGCTCTTGTTTTAATCTGATGAGGTTGTTGTATGCTAAATGCAGGAGCGCTTTTTAGTTTGTAGCGGAGAAGACATTTTTTGGGTATGAGGTTGCGCATATATTGGCAGTATGACTGTTCCAGCTTAAAAGGTTTGTTATGGTAACACAGGTATTTACATTTATCAACATCTGTAAGGAGATGCAGTGGAGGGCTGTATGGACAGGAATGCACAAGTTTTTTGTTGGTAATCTTCATAAAAACTGCTTTAATGCGAAAGCAGTACTTGGCTATCGGGTTCGTGTCAGATGAAAGTGGACGCAAAACATGTCCACAGGCCTTGCATCATTCGGTAAAGAGTTAGGTGTAAAAGAATGATTGTATGAGATGGAAGATGGATAGCCTTTGACGTTGAAGTTGTGTGAAAATACGCAACCAAGATGAAGGTTTGAAGTAGATTAAAAGGCGATTAATTAATCAAACAAAAAAGATATATTTAATGTGGAGTGAGTAGAGGTGAAAAGTCAATTAGCCGTCAAAATAGACATGGATTTCAATATAGTGGGAGGATGTCAAAACAGCCTCAGGTGTCGAAACAGTATAAAACGAAAAAAAAAAAGTTAGAAAGTATTAATTGAAGCAAAGAGGAGCACAGTTCCAAGTGAAGCACAGAAAGGCAGAGAGTCCGGAGTGAAACAAGAGAGGTGACAAGTATGGAACAGACATCAGTGCTTTCACTTTCCCCCAATGCGGGTCGCTGCAGTGATCTCCAAAGTTTCCTTTTCTGACATTAAGTTGCATATTCAAATTGCTGCACCATGTGTCAGTTTTCTGAATGTTAGAGTTAAGGAAAACTTGACCACTAGGGCAGTTGATTTCGCTGAACAAAATTCAACCATTGGGTAACAGATTTGAACTGGTTCAGTTTTAGCACTAATGATATTATTTTTATAGTTATCTGGAATAACAACAGGCCTAGTACACTCCTTGTGGAACGCCTGAAGTAACTGGTAAAGTGCTTGAATGATAACCGTCAATGTTATCAAAACCGTGTACAGTTGGTCAGATATGATGAAACCCACATGTCTACAAATCTAGGAAGACCAATTTTCAAGTTTATGTGTTAGTATTGCTTGTGATACAGCATCAAATGCCTTTTGGAAATCTTAAAGAAAATGGCATTGACCTGCCCTGACCGGTTAAAGACTGTTGCAGAGCTGTGTATAACAGATGTGAGTTAGGTCACAATGGATAACCCTTTCCTAAATCCATGTTGGAACAGGTGAAAGTAAACCGTTGTCATCTAAATATTTGGTTATTAGTTAGCTGAAATATGCATTGCTAATTTACAGCATGTGTTAGTGAGTGAGATAGGACAGTAGTTTTAAACAAGCACCATGTGACCCTTTTTAGGCACAATGCAAGCTGTCCTCCAGTCAGAAGGCAGCCTTCCTGTGGCAAATGAGATTATTGCAAGAAATTTGGACATCATTTCAGCATAATGTTGCAAAAGGATGAAATTTTATCTGGATCCGGAGACGGAGCTAACAACATTAAAGTTAATTCAGGCAGTGATACAGTCTCAGGGTCAGGGAAAACTAAATGCATCACTGCGGAATCTACGTAGATTTGTAATTGAGTGAGTGAGTGAGTAGAAACTTTATTGATTTATAAGATTTAGCCTGCGGTGGAGGTCTTCTTCAAGTCTTCTCTTCAAGTCTTGAGGTTGCCTCCTTAGCCTTGGGTGGTCCCCTAGTCCAGGGCTCCACTGAGTCTGGCCACCTCGCTTGCGTGTGCTATGAGTGCCCTTTGGGCCTCTAGCTCGCAGCTGGTGAGCCGGCTCTCCCATTGCTCCGCACTTGGTGTGTCGTGTTTGTGGAACGATATGTTTCTGTCGCATTCCCATGTTATGTGGTATAGTGTTGGCCTCGCTTCACACCAAGGGCATGTGGCGCGGTATTGTGTCGGGAACATCTTGCTTAGTATATATAAGTTGGGGAAGGAGCCTGTCTGTAGCTTCCGCCATTTTGCGGCTTCTTCCTTGCTTAGCTCTTTGTGTGGTGGGGGGTATTTGTATCTTAGCCCCCTGTATAAACTTAGTGTCTCAGAGTACCCAGCCCCTAGGCTAGTCCAGAGCTCCTCCGGGGCTTGTGACCCCCCAGCTCGGATAGTAAGCCCTCGAGCTAGTTCGTCCGCCCTTTCGTTGCCCCAGACCCCCGCGTGGCCTGGTATCCAAATTATGTTATGTTTAAAAACACTGGAAATGGCTACGTGTTTACGAAAGGAAGCAGACAGGACGACAGAATCGTCCTGTCTACACCTTCCTCTTGTGAACGCTTCCTTTCCTGCTTTTTTTTTGTCTAGTTATGCTCCAACTGGCCGCACAAGCTATGCTTCTGCAATTCTAGGGAAATACCTATTAATCTGCTCAGCAATAGCTGTTTTTCCCACAAGGAGTGCACCCTTGGACATAATTCGGTTAACAGGCTTTCTTTTTCCCTCTAAGTAGCTCCAAAATTTTTTGGGGGGAGCCATGAATAAAGTCTTGCAGTGTGTGCTCAAAATAGTACCGTTTTGCGTCCTTTATTGCTTTAGTAAGGTTCTGTTTGTGGGTTTTAAATATGCATTGACTTGCTCTTCATCGTTTTAACCGATTAATTGTGCTTGTGAGATGCATAGTTTTCGGATTAATCTAAGGATTACTTTTGCATGTCTTCTTGATTTTTGTCGGCTTTGAAATTCTCTCTGCAGTGGGAGCAAATGTTCTTAAACCTTTGCCATAATTCAGTGACGTCAGAACTGTCAAAGCTGCACTTAAAAGTAATCTAGATCGCTTGGTTGTGAAAAATCTTCAAGCATAACTGTTTTAGTTGTGGGTTTTTTGTTCATGTCACGCACAGCAAATGAAACGTAGACCATGCTGTGATCAGACGAACCGCTTTCAACTAATAATGATAAATTTTCAATGGAACGATTTAAGAGAGTACAAGGTCAAGCACAGATGCGGAATTACCTTGCACACACGTTTGTTGTCTGACAACTTGTTGCAGGTTGTGACAAAACGTTATCACATAACTTATAAGCATGTGTGCAGAAACTTCGGTAGCTGCCAATTATGTGTGCACTTTACTGATGCAGTAGTAGTAACCTTTGTAGTGTTAGCACATGCCCATGAGCCATGATTTCCAAGCACTCTGGTGAGTGTTGCTGGTCTCTCACTGGTTTACCATTGGAACGCCCTAGTTTGCAGACTCTCAATGGAGGACTCGAGAGATTCAAATGAGAATTTCAGCGTAGCAGGCTAGCAGACTCTCAGTGGAGGACTCGAGAAAGATTGCAACGAGAATTTCAGCATAGCAGGCTATCAGACTCTCAATGGAAGGCTCGAAAGATTGAAACGAGAATTTCAGCATAGCAGGCTATTTGTGAAAGGCAAACTGAGATAACTGTTGTGGCTTTCTACGCTTTGCCGGATAATGCAGCAAACTCGAGAGCTGGCATGGTTGATGGCTGTTGCCATTGTTGTCTTGTTTTGCAATATCGTCCTTCCGTTAAAGTGCCGAGCTTGGAATGGAGGCTGACTCTGTACCCCTTGGACATGTTACTTGTTGCTGACCTTTTTTTTTGTTTGTTGTTTTCAGGATCGTGGCTATGGCAACAACCAGCAGCAGGGATACAACTACTACAATAATCAGCGAGGGGGCGGAGGAGGAGGTCGAGGGTGAGCTACCTCTTTCATTTAATTTTGTGCAAGCTGCTTGTGTGAGACTTGGTGTGCCGGTGTTGTGGAGAATACCATATTTGCTTCCATAATGAACACACTTACCCCTGCATTAATCATTAATTACATTTGCATATCTGAGGCTTCATTTCCTTAAAATCGGAAACCACACTGGCATTTGATATGTACTGCCAGCCCCGCTGAAAGTTTCCATATGACTAGTTCCTTGATTCTAAATGGTTCCATATAGATTTTATGGAGCACATGGAACTGGTATGGACTGTGTGGAAGCACGCATGGAAACTCATGGACGCCTTTTTATGTCACGTACACTGTATGGAAATTGTATAGAAATTATGTTGAATTCTTTGGACACTGTATAGACTAGATACAGATTTATATACACTTCTCTATATCTTATAGACTCCTTATTCCCATAATTCTTTAAGAGTGGCTCATATGGAATGTTTCAGGAGGGAAGGCTTAACAAAAGTTTGACATGCAATTAAAATTGGTGTGCTGTGCTTCATGTATGAACCTTACCTGCTTCAGGGTTTGATGTCAAGAGCCTTGCATAAAGCACAATAAGCAGCTCATTTATTTTTGTGTGTGTGTGTATGCAACAGGCTCTGTTTATAGCCAAAAGCATGACCGAATTTCATTGCAGACTGACAGTATTATGAGGTCCGCGTGAAAGCAAGCTTATTCCCCACGTTGCTGCCTCAAAAAGTTCCTCACAGTCTGAGAGAGCAGAAAATATCTGTGTTCCACAGAGTGTGCTCAGGTTGCCAGGAGATTGCCTCTAACACTTGGCTCTGTATTAAGACCCTTAGCCTGCCATAGGCATTAGAGAGAAGCCAACAGCCACAGAAACCGAAAGACACAGGGGATTTTTTTTTTTAATTTATTTATTTTGTGCTGTTCGATTTAGAATATTACTGAATATGTTATCGCTTAAAGCTGATTGATTAGAAAAGCAGAAGAAAAAACAACCACATGTCGCCGGTGGAATCCGAACCCACGACCTCCGAATTACGCGTCCGGTGCTCTACCGCTGAGCTACGGCAACGGCTGTCAAACCTTCTGCTTTCGGGGGTATTTATGTTTACATGTAACCTAACCTTGAGAGTGTTCATCAGCACCACCCACGTTCTGAAGCGGCGGACGTAGCACGTCCTGAGTTACCGCTGATGTGACGTAGAACATCATCGAACGGCGAGGGTGGAAGCTGTGTGAGGACCCTCTTATGCTTCCTATGGTGTCAAGGCTGCCAGAACCGAGGCCCTCGCTAAGCAGTTAAGCGAACAATGGAAGGGGATGAGGGGCTCGTTATATGAGAGAAGCCAACAGCCACAGAAACCAAGGGGCACAGGGGATTTTTAATTTATTTATTTTGTGGTGTTGATCAATTTATAATATTACTGAATATGTTGTCGCTTAAAGCTAATTGATTAGAAAAGCAGAAGAAAAAACAACCACATGCCGCCGGTGGGATCCGAACCCACGACCTCCGAATTACGCGTCCGGTGCTCTACCACTGAGCTACGGCGACTGCTATGAATGCACTATGCACTATGAAATTTTTATTTGATTATTTACATGACGTTGGTCTTCTAGACAAACTAATCCCTCCGTTCAGCCCACTCAGTGCGCATTCTCTGTGCAGTGAGCTTCGTCGCCCCATTTCTGTCTCTCCCCACATCCCTTCCCCACGCAGAGTAGCAAGTCAGTGGATTTAAATGCCAACTAAATTTTCTGTTTTTAATTTAAAAAGCTTCTATCTCTCTGTCTTCACTAGTGCAGTGTTCTAGGCAGCACTGCAGGCAGAAAAAAAAAGACTGTGCATTTTTCGTATTTTTGATGAAGCTTTCTCACCAGACTTCTTTTCAGAGTTTGCACACCTGGGTATGTGGTTCCTCTGTTAATACACTCTCATTTCACAAAGCTCAGCTCTTGTAATTTTGTATGAGGTAGCAATTTCATGCGACTCCTTTTCACCAAGTTTGGTTACTTGCTTGATGCGGTTTCTTGCATTCAGTTACAACACATGTACAAAAACAAAATGATCGATAGACTGACTTTGGTGTATGAAATTTCACATTGACCACCAGTAACCACACTTTTCAGTTTCATCTCGCAACCTAAGGAGCTCAGTTTGCATTAAGTGAAAAACTGGCATTCAGATATTCAGAAACTTTACTCATGCTATATAATTTAATGCCACT
Source organism: Amblyomma mixtum (assembly GCF_055824585.1). Classification (NCBI taxonomy): domain Eukaryota; kingdom Metazoa; phylum Arthropoda; class Arachnida; order Ixodida; family Ixodidae; genus Amblyomma; species Amblyomma mixtum. Next base: position 59,857,997 of record NC_143019.1, read on the forward strand.
ATGTAGTGAGGGGGAGTGATTGTAAAAGCTGATATTTTTACTTTGCATTAGGCGTGGTTTTATCCTTGAACCGCCAAGTGACTGGTGAGTACTCAATATCACAGTTTGCAACAACCAATACACTGCTGGTGGTGGCTTCTTCTCGTTTTCTTTACTTTTTTCCCATTCTATATCACTTTATCTTAGATAAAGATATACGCATACAGATATCTTAGTCAGCATTAGCAGTCAAGGCAGAGGCTGCATATTCAGTAGGAAGTCCTATATTCTGATGGATCACCCATGGTAGAAATTGCTAAGAATGTTAATTTGCTACAAAGACCCAAGAAAACTGCATAGCTTTGCTTCTTAGCATTCAGGTATGCTCAGAAGAATGAGTTGTAGCATTTGCAATGTCTAGATATGGAAAATAAACCATGCTTTTCGTGATTTTGCAGAAAATTTGTTAGCCAAAGCATAATAATGGAATGCAAAAAATGTAATGCTAGCATAGAAATGTGTGGGCAGCAGGATACACTCCGTATCTATTTGATAGGTTATTATTTTATTTTTTTCCTGTAAACTGTGCACAATCGATTTTACTGGCTGAAATTTATTGGAAGTGTAACCTGATGAAATACAACACTCAAGAACAAAAAACGGCCACTGAGATGCCATTCTAGACAAATTTTCTTCTTTAATAAGGAAAACATATCGTTCAGCCTTTATTTTTTTATATACACTGATCACGTGGGCAAATGAACAAGTGTAGGCAAAAGGTGCAGCTGGCTTGGGCAAATTGTTATGTGGCGTGTCATGTGGGTAGCTCAACTAGTTGTTTGCACTAGTGTGTGCAGTACTGATGTGCCTCAATTGAGTATAAATACTTGAGCCCATATCTCTCGGCAACTCTTTGAATGCTCTTGAAGGTACACCGAGGCCGACTTTATCCTAGTTATTGGTCTCAGTAAAAATTGATTCTCTGGCTCTCTTCAGCCATGTCGACACTCGTCCAGCAGCAAAAGACGTATCTATTGACGAAAAGATTTGATTTAAAAACCTTCTTACCAGTTGATGCAAACTCATGGTGCCAAGAACAATGCGTTGCCACCGCTTTTAAGTGAATGGCAGTGTAGCATAGGCTGAGGGATGGATGCTCGCCAAAAATTCGTTGTAAACATAAGCGTTTTACTTAAGGATTCAGCTAGTGATTGTGACACCTGTAGCCTTTTCTAGCTGATAACAGCTCCTGTTTTTCGTAAGAGTGGTCTCTGAGATGAGAATGCAGTAATCTGCTAATCAGGTCAGCTCGTGTTTATCCTCCTTCTCTATTTAAAGGGAACACTCGGGAAAACTTTGCCCAGTTTTTTTTTCTTAATAAAATTAGATCGGTTTTTTGTTGCTTCGTTTGTGAATGTTTGGCAGCAAAAGATGCATGTGTTTCTAAGAAATTGGGAATCAAATTTATTATTTTTTCCTGCTACTGTCGAATTGATTGTGGCATCGAAAGAATTGGTTTGGTTTAAAGTTTATGGAGGTTTAACGTCCCAAAGCGACTCGGGCTATGAGGGACGCCGTAGTGAAGGGCTCCGGAAATTTCGGCCACCTGGGGTTCTTTAACGTGCACTGACATTGCACAGTACACGGGCCTCTAGAATTTTGCCTCCATTGAAATTCGACAGCTGCGGCTGTCGGGATAGAACCCGCGTCTTTCGGGTTAGCAGCCGAATGCCATAACCACTGAGCCACCGCGGCGGCTCATCATCGCTTGTGGAAAGTAAATGGCAGTTTAGTCTAGCCTCTGAGATTAGCATACTACATGTACTTGTATGCCTGTGAATTTTTCATGTGAAAACTGCCTCTGCTGGCGAGGCTTGTATTGACTTTTTCTGGCCCTCTGTTGTCAACAGATAGGGGTTGGACTTTTCAGTTTTAACCGAAAAATGTCTGTATTCCTGGCATGCATGACATGGCTAGCTGGCTGTTGAGTACTAGGTATAGTCATTCAAAGTTGAAAATTAATGAAGTGGGAAGCCCGGGTCATGGTGGGATGATGGTATTCGTGTATAAGCAGCGCAGTTGTGCAATTGAGGTGGTGTTGCACTAGCTCACTCAGCTCTGCAGACCGGGAAGCACCATCTCCTCACCGTGTGCTAGCTGAGCGCAGTTTTTCTGCTTTCATCACCTGCTTAGAGTGGTTTGTTGATTAAGTAGGTTTACCAGCTGTATGTAGGATACTGACACGAAACCGTGCACAGGTGTCACTGAAGAGTATCGTGTTGTGGCTACCGCAACGATTGAATGGCTGTTCATCGCTGACAACCACACACTGGATCACCTATTCTTTCATTCAACCCTCTGCAATGAGCAAACGATAACATTTCAGCCTAATTCTTTGAAGAATAAACTTCCACTTGTGTTTGTCTGGTGGCTGTCTAGTTTAGCTTACGTTATGTTTTTAATATACGATGCTCTGCTTTTGTCTTCTTAACATCCCTCATTCGTATGTCTTCCCATTTTGTCACAGGCAAGAAGAGGAGAAGCCCAACCATGTACTTCTGATGACCATCCTTAACCCTGCCTACCCCATCACAGTGGTAAGAGGCAGTTGCATCTCCTATTAATGGAAGCTGCTGCTGCTAGCATGTGGTCGGGAATCATGGAAGCTCTTTGCTTGGCGGATAAATAAATTTTTAAAATTTCAGTTAATTTCAAATGGCAAAGCACAGGATTGCCATCCAAGACATCGAGGTTTGCTGAAGGGTTCCTTGTAGTGCTGGAATTAATCCTGAGCCCCCTGATATGGCACGTCTTCTAACCCTTAGTGTACCCTTGACTTGTCAGTCTGCTTTCTGTGGGCCACTGCCTGTTGAGTGTATTTCTGCATTTTACATCTTTACTTCATGAAGAAATGCACCTGGAACACTTTTTTTTTTTTTTAAGGAACATGAACAATCCTTGCAAGAAGTGCGTGCCTAGTTTCACAGCTGGCCTAACTGTTTCTTGGAGTCGCTGGTAGGCTCTCTGTGACACAATTGCCACTTTTGAGTTTGCGGAAAGAGGGTCATTGTTGTTTCGTGCTAACAGGATAAGACTCGGCACGCAAGGAATGCCTTCTGCTATGAGAACTGTCATTCATTAAGAAGCGCGGATGAAGGGACGGGTGCTGCCATCTATGTTCTAAATGTAAAAACACTATTCGACGAGCGCAGCTTGTGAAAGCCATTAAGAAAGCAGCGAAACACCCATGGTGAGGTGAGCTTGTCATGAGCTAAAAGTGGCGATCACTTGTGATGAACTGAGGTTGTCACGAACCCTTAATGGGTTAAGGTAATTGTTTTATTACTCATTTTATATCATTCATCAAGGTGCACAATTTCAGCCATTGAGATGTGGAAGAGTGAGACAGTCTTTCCACGTGGTAGCTTTATTCCCGGTAAAAGCTCTGGCGGCAAACTATGAATAGAGCTCATTTATAACCCTTCTGTTGGTCTTCTCCGAGCACACTGAAGTTGAGTTCTTTTCAATTGGTGTATGGCTGTTGTTTGAGCAGAGTGAAAGATACTGCGGCAGTTTGATAGGAAAGGCCGGGCTTGTCAGGCACGCTGTCTGGCCTTTTTATGATGGGTGGCAGAGGGGAGCTGCTTTGAGCGAGAGACTAGGCAACCACTGTTTTACGGCTTCCGTGTGACAAGGAAATGTTTCTTCTGGCAGCCTTGAACGTGCTTTGGAACTGTGCGGAAGGGGGCGCTTGTTTCTTTGCGGTCGCGAATACATGGTGGCGGCAGCAAAGAGATGACAAGGAGTGGGAACAGCAAGAACACTTGTGACAATTAATTTGGCCTGGAGGGAGCCTGCAAAAAAAGCTGTCGCATTTGTCAGATGCCTCGAAGCAAAATATGAAAAGTTGTCGAAGGTGCACATTCTTTGAAAACCCAGCTTGTACAGCCCCTCTTTGGTGGCCTTTTCATGCAAACTGCTTTATTCATGCAGATTTTTTTGTCTTGTTTTGAGCTCATTGGTAATTTATTTTGACACCCGTTCCGCGGTAGTAAATTTGTTTTAGCAGTGACGAACAAACCTGATGTTGTGGTCTGTCATCTCTTAGGGACTAACAGTTTCTGGGCTCAGATTTTTTTTTCTTTTTTTACAGCAAAAGCTGTTGCGGGTCTTGTGGAGCAGTTTAACCTGCCGTTCTACTGGGGAATCTAGTGTCAGCCTTCTTAATTACTTAAATTTATTTCACTTAATGTAATTTAATTCAGTTAAATTCAATTGCCACTTGCCATGAATGGCAGGTGGCAAATTAGAGAGAGGGATGGCAATTGCCACTTGCCATGAATGGCAGGTGGCAAATTAGAGAGAGGGATGGGCAAGTGCAAAAGGGAAGAGAGCGGGTGGGTGACCAGATCAGATTTTTCTGATTTGCATGAGCACAGCTAGGCTTTCTATTAAGGCTGACAATGTAGATTCTACGGCCAAATGCAGGGTCATATGACTTGACCAAAGCTATGACAGCTGCCGCTGATTAATTCACTTGGCCAATAAGCTTAGCTCTACAGATTTTACTTGTCTCTCTGGGAAATCTTTATAGAGATTTGTCTGGTTTTCATGTGGCCTTCGAAATGCTCCTCTGTTTGGAAGGAATTTGTGTGCAGAGGCCATTGTTTTACACTGTGGCACAAGGTTACACGAAAGTCCCTGTAAATAATGTTGAGTATGGGCATTTTAGTGCGCATTGTGTTTAAAATGTGCTTGCATGCTGGGTCTTGTGTTCAAATCACTCAATCATTTGCCGTAGCATTCCAGGCACGTTGGTCGACGGCTAGTCTTGAATATTCGAGCCTTGCATCCATAGTGTGGCGTACATTACTGGCTCAGATCAAGCCACAGACTTTTTCCAGGCTTGTCTAGGGTGCTGTGTCCTGTTTATTTGTCTACAATGGAACAAGTTTGCCTACTGGCTCAAGTGATGCTGTGCAGACCCAAGGAAGCCAAATTTAACCATGGGTTCTGGAGCTGGTACATATATTGTCACGTTGTAGTGACGGCAGTCCAGCGGTCAGTAGGACACCAACAAGACTTGGAAACGAAGCTCTTTATTTGGGCTAACTTGCGCCCGCAAAAGAACTGAATCACTTGGTGGCGGCGTAAGCAACAAGCGTGCTCGTCAATCGTCGAACTACGAATGCTTGCTGCTCGCGGCATCGTTCAATTTAAAGCCGGCAAGGAAACTTCCAGATAACAAGACAAGATCATCTACAGTAATCTGGAAAAACCTAGATGCAGCCTTTCATGGCTGCGATCAATCGAACAAAAGTGATAAGAACCCTTTCCTGCAGCCTTGAGCGTGAACGAACAAACACTACAATGATACGTGGCAATATACTGATAACCACTGTTATGACCGTGTCAGTATCTAATGTGCGGGATCATGCTGTCATTTTTCAAGCATGGGTCAGGAGAAAATGTCCTTTTGACGTCCCTCGTTCTTCACCTTTCAGGATGTCATCCACACCATCTGCACTCCCAGCGGCAAGGTGCTGAGAATAGTGATCTTCAAGAAGAATGGCGTCCAAGCCATGGTCGAGTATCCTTTTCTGTCAGTGCCTAATGCACCTTGTGCTTGCCCAGTGTCCCTAGCATTGCGTCCTCTTCACCCGAGAGCGGTTCTGCAACAGTGGTGAGTGCTCTTTATAAATTGCTTTTTAGTTTGTATGGTGGCAGCCCTCGAATTTTCAGCATTGGCCTGCATTGCAGATGACAGATTGATGGACGCATTGCGCACTTGGCATATGAAGACTGAGAAAGGCTGCTTTTTGTGTGAAAGCACGAGGTCTAAGCGGCTTGGCGAGTTCGTGTGAAGCTTGACTTTGTCTGGGACCTTAGGCAGACCATAATTAAATAAGTAAATATTGCCGTGGCTGGGATTCAAACCCATGGCGACGCGAACAGATCAGCTTCGCAGGCCTCTGCACGAGAGCACTATGCTATCCCTGCAGCCTATCACGCCTCGTGTTGAACTGCAGCACACTCTTGCGCTGTGTGTCGCACATTGTCATCTTCTTCTACTAATACTACTGCTATCGAACTAATGTATACACTCTTGCGCGGTGTATTGCACATTGTCTTCATCAACTAGTACCACTATCGAACTAATATCGTCACAAGATGGGCTGACGACTCAGCAAATCAAAACCATAAGCCTGCCAGGCTAAGCACGCTTTCACATGTCTAGTCGGTTTAACTACGTTAAAACCCTGCCGCATTTTTGGATGCTGCGCGGCCATTTACACTTAATGTGTACTTGGAAGTTGCAGATTGTATAGTTGATTCCATCAGTAACTGTACTGTTTTACAGAGTAAGGCATGCATTTACTTGTGCGTGACTTGGAAATGAAGTAGCCTTTAAGATGAAAGCTCTTAAAAAGGCGAAGTGTTTTTCAGCCCAAATATAGGGCTAGTAGTCCAATAGACTTCAATTTGGGAGACTTGTGCGTCATGAGGCCATTGACTTCCACTATACTCTGTACTCCGCATTGGCAGTTGCGGGAAGTGGTTGTGGTGACCGTGGAGTTTCGTTAGTTTACTCAAACGAAGTTGGAGGATGCTTTAGCCAGAAGGTGGCGCCAGTAGGGCTTTGGTACGTGTGGTCATAGAGTGGCCTTTATTTCGCCAGAGATGTGCGTCGCTGTCTCAACTCGATCACGGTACGCGTCGCAGTAGCTGTCTCTCGCTTCCCCCGCTCACGGGGATTTCAGCTCAATAGGCGAAGTGTAGCGAGCGACCGACAGCCCATGCCCGCGTGATCGCCATCTGCGCTCGTGCTCGATTCCCTGGAAGCAACGCGGGACCCCCCCTTGGGTTGTTCGCTCCACACCCTTTTGCTCGTATGAGGGCCGGCTCCGAATTGTCGTCGTGCCTTGTGCCCGACGCGACGCATCAGAGCCGCAGTTGTGTGTGAGTGTGTGTGTGTGGGGGGGGGGGGGGGGGGGGGTGCGTGCAGCTCGTGGCGCGGTTTCGTTTTCGGGGAAGCGGACGGCTCGCCTGGCCGTCGTGACTGGCGTGTGGAGGAAACGCGCAGGCCGGCATCGCGCCTAATATTTTCTGCTTTGGCGGCGCTGTCAGTGCTTCGCTCGTTCGCCGTGCGCCGCTGGGTCCGGTGGTTGGCGGTGTCCGTTTGTGCGTGCCGGAGAGAAGTCGTCCAGGCGGTGCTGGGCGAGCTGCTGCCTTCTTATTGTTGGGAGGAGGGACGCGGGTTATTTCTGTGCCCGCGTTCTGGTCGCCTCCTCCCCCTCGTTAGGCCTTTTTCTTTTTTTCTCGTTGCCTCCGCGAGTGACAGCTCTGTCTGGCGCGCTTAGCAACTCCGACCTCGCCGCCGTCGACGACGACGGCTCGAAGTGGCACTACGCCGCGAGGTGAAGGCTCCCCTGCCGGCTTTCTTTTGACTCAGAACGAAACAAGCGGGAAAGACGCCGGTGGTTGATGTGCGTCTGAGGCGGCCCGAGCGCGCGCGCCCGGTGCATGTCGTCATGGGTTAGCGCGGCTTTGGCGGGTTCAACGGCTGCGCGAGAAATGCGGCCGCCAGGTGTGGAAGGAGTGATGGGGGGGGCGGTTGGTCTTGGCGCTCGTTGCTGGGGGCTCGAGGTCGGCCGGCGTACGACGGTCGCAATGCAGATGGAGAGAGAGAGAATTTGGTGGAACGTTTCTCTGAACGTCGCCACCGGGCGTCTAGCCGACTTGCGGGCCGCTGCCTCATGCCAACGGTTGGATGAGGCCGGATTCGTGGTTGCGTCCATATCTTCGAGGGACACACGCAGTCTGTAACGGTCTCGTATTTGTCAGGAGCTCCGGTGTACTATATGCGTGTTCGGGAAACCAGAAGCATGTATGAACAAGCGTGGCCTCGGCTTGCCTGTTGGCTTGTAGTAGTCGGCCGCGCTGTTGGCTCGTATTAGCCCTTGAATTTGCTGGGGGCAGCTGCCAAAACGAGCATCGCAAGGCGCGAGCAGCATACGAATTGACTGAAACTGCTTGGTGGGCTAGCTAATGCAAGATACTGTGCTTCTATCTTGGACACCTTGTACATAGTGGTCGTCGTGAGGCTTGTAATCAATTCTGCATTGCGAAACTAATGCTTGTGATGGCGAAGCTCAAAAATTAACGAATAAATCAACTTTGCCAGAGGTAGTGGGAGGTTGAGAAGCGCCGAGCATTTTGAAGTCCATCCATTGCTCCGTGTACCACGCTTCGAGCGAAGGCGGCGGCGATCAAGCGTTGACGTTTTCGCGAGCAGGCTGGGGAGGAGCGCTGCGCTTGGCAGACCTGTCCGGGGAGCTTATCGCAGAAGCACGTGCCAGGTTCTAGCCCTCCCCGGCAAAGAAAAACATAGCTGATAACAACGCACCCTGATCATCGTGTCGGTTAAGCCAGCCCTCAGCGTCAGTAACTCGGCGGCCGTTTGTAGTGGCGCTAGTTGGAACATATTTTAGACTTGTGCGCGTCCGTTGTCCCGTTCTCCTTTCTCAAGGCGCTATTTTCCCGTTATATTGTCGAGTAACTTGCCTGGGTCGGTTGGGCAGGCGCCGTTCCCGGAGCTGCATTTCGAGCGATCAGAAACGAAATATATTTAATATATAGGTTGCGAGAGCATGAAGTACTTGACTACTTATAGCGAAGTATACGCTTCGTTAAAGGAAGCATATTTATTTGACGACGTTTCGATCGGAAGGCTGATCTAATTTTTAAAGAGTGAAAAAGGTCGGTCTTCCGATCGAAACTTCGAGTCAAATAAGTTTCCTTTAACGAAGCATATACTTCGACGCACACGCATGCACGCACACGCACTTGGTGTGGTAATGGAAGCAGTCGGGCCAACAGGCTGCCTCCTTATGTCCTGTCGCCCGTTGTGGATGAAGGCCCTAAGCGCGCTTCGGAGAAGCGTTCGTCAGTGTGAGAAAACGAATGGGAGGGGAGGGGGGTACGTTGTGATTCCGGAAGCTCGTTAAGCTTCAAAGCGGGCTCGGGAAATATGAGCGAAGGAGAGGAAAGAAGAAAAAGAGCTCTGTTATTCGTGGCCGAGAAAAGAGCAGCGCGAAAAGCAAGGGGCTTCGCATGACCCTGATGGCCAATCTCCTTGCCTGCTTATTGCTTGTATTGCGCGCTGAGGTCGTATAATCAGCCAGCGCCGCCTTGGCCGTCGTTATCGGGACTTCCTGCATTTCATCCCAGGAGTGGTGGTGCGGAGAGCGTTGAATGAGAGAGGGGGTCGAGGAGGGATTGGCGGTGAAATTGCGCCTCGTAAACTGGGTGGCTCCCTATGCCCGTCGCTGTAGGAAGAAAGCCTTCCGTCCTCGCTTATTTGCACGTCTTGTTTTTTTTTTTTTTTTTTTTTTTTTACCCTTGGTGTTGTCCACCGTAAGGTGGCGGCGGTGTCGAGCGAGCGGGCGGGTGGGCGCCGCTAACGACTTGTTGCCGTCCGTCCTCGCGACCGAAAACACACACACGCGCTGAACCGTACGGACGAGGAGCTGAGGAATAGTAAACGGAGTGTGTGGGGGCTAGAGGGAGAGAAGGACGTTTTGGCACCTCCGTGCTTTGTCGCTCTATTTTTTTTCCTCCTTTCTCGGCTCATCGCTGGTTGAGCCCTCCGGGCTTTTGAATCTTTGATGACGTCGTTTAAGGGGGAGGCCATCGTTCTTCCTGAGCCGCCTGTCTCCTTTGGTTCTTTCTCGACGGGTTCGTTACAGTTTTGCGGGTGCGACAAAGTCGCGACGCGCTCCCTTTTTTTTTTTTTTTTTTTTTTTAGGGTTGTTTACACTCTAGTTGTCTTTTCCGTTTCGCTGTGCCCTTCGGGCGGGAGCCCCACTCGCTTCCGAGCCCCGTGGCTGGCTCGCTGGAGCCTCTGACGGGTCTTTTCGCGCCTGTGATGTCAGCCAGCCGTGGAGACGGATGGCCAGAGCTTAAAGGACTTGGAGCCCGGCCTGAGCGGGATGCGCCTTTGGGCACCACGTGCCCGCCGCCGTTACGTTCGGCGCAGTTGGTGCGGCGAGCGACCGCGTATCCAATTACGCGACGATGCTCGTTATAACGAAACTATGCATAACGACATAACGGGTGTAGCGAAGGAATGACGGTTCCCCTTGGAAGCCCAACACGGGCTATAAGGAAGTGCTTCGTTATAACCTGGTTCAGCTGTCCCTTTGGAGCTCAACACGGGCTATAACGAAGTGCTTCGTTATAACGAGGTTCAGCTGTTTTTATAGCCGTACGGCTGCTGCGCAGTGGGTGGGTACTGATGTAAGGGACCCTTTAATGCATATCAATGAAGCTTCTTGTGTCGTGCGGTACGCCTCAGGTTTACTACCTGCGTCATATGAAACGCCAACAGGCTAGCTGTAACATTCTCGCATGAAAACTACAGCATTAGCTGCCCCAAAAATAAATGCTCGCGGGGTCTATATGAAAGATGTTATGACAGTAGTACAATCTATATAATAATACCTTCATTTTTCATCCAGTCGCTGAGTACAGGGTGGGAAAAAAGCTGGGAAGCCAGTTTGAATGTGCCCTCCTCCCCTAAAATGTGATCATAAGGTATTTTAATATGAACGCTTCTGTGCGACGGTCTTCATCATTTCGTTTTGCAGTTCCCGTTTCCGTTGTCCTGTTCGCGTTTCATTTCACGCCGACGGTATAGACAACTTGCGCGTGTGGCGCCCCGCCCGGCTCGTCCCGAGCTTTGTACGTTACCGTGTGGATATTGCTGGAGGTGGGCTGCACACCGGTCGCGACAGTGTGCACAGCGTTTCGAAGGCGCGAAGAAGGCTGGTTGGACCGGAGGATTGTCGCGTCACCTGTGGGAAAGCGGACGAACTATAGTTGGCGCCTCTGTACGGTTTCGCGTCACCAGAGCTTTATATGCGTTGTTGCTCTGTGCTAACGCTATGTGGCGCTTGACTCGGAACACAGTAGAGACTAGTAGCTTTTTCTTAGCCTCTAGTTGTGCAGTGAGGAGCTCAGTGTGTACCGTGCCGTCGTATCGGTAGTCTGGCCACAGTGGGGAACCGGCTCCTCCCCCTCAATTTTTTTTTGTTTTCTGTTTAGAACAAGAAAGAGGCGCGCTTGGGTCATTAATATTTTCGCGCATCGCAGCGACGCCGTGCTCTAGTGCAGTCGAGCCCCGCTAGCTGGGAAGCGCGGCGGTGGAAGTGTGGACAGGGCGCGCCTTCGTGGCGACGTTATTGAATAAAAGATGATGCGGTCTGACCGCGCGAAGCCTCGTGGACAGCGCGCCTCCGAATTTGGAGAGGGGCATGGTCGTTAACTCTCCGCGCTTTTGGCCATCGCGAAACATTGCCCGTGTTACCACCGCTACCACTCCCTGGCCTCGTCTCATCCGCCGCTGATATCCCTCATGCTGCGTTAATTATTAGTAGCGCCGCTGCGACTTTCTCTGCAAACCGGAAGGGGGGCTCGTGTCGGTGGACCAGTGAGGCCCCCTTTCGCGACATTTTCCTGAATTATTTGGGCGCTCTCCATCGTGGAGACAGAAGAAAACAAACAAACTCTGGAGGGTGCGTCAGGCGATAACCTTGAAGCCTTGTGATAAAAAGTAACGGGAGAGTCGGTCCCCCACGTGATCACATTATGTGGTGGCGTGCGCGGTTTAGCGCGGGGAAGCTTACTGTGGACCAACCCGCTTGCTGTATACTCCACTTCGCACATAGCAGGCGATGCTGCGGAAGTAGTCCGTCCGCAAAACAATGTTACTCCGCCACATATCATTAATTCTTCCCGAAGCCTCGGTCAGTGTTTGGACGGAAACGAAGAGCAGGTATAAAACGATCTGGTAGCATTCAAAACCACGTCAAAGAACGATTTCGTGAGTACTTGTCTTGCGAAGTCTGGACGCGTGACGTCACACTCTCTCAGCTTTTTTTTGTGTGCGCGAAAGCACTATTAGCCTCGTACAACGCGAAATCCGCGTGTGGACGTGAAACCTCCGCGATAGCCACGAAAGGAAAGGGAAAGGCGCATAACTGGGTTACTGGACACCTCAATCGCGCTCTGAGGTACATGGCGGCAGTGGAGTCCACCTGCAAAAACAAAAAAAAAAGAAAACAAGAAAACATGCTTTCGCACAATATTTCGTGCTTAGCAATGCTGAACCGCCAGCCATTTTTTCCCACCTTCACGCTCTCCATCGCTTGCCCCGTTTTTCGTAAGATGCCCTTCCACGAGAGGCTCGCCGATTGCGCGCATGCGCGGTGTGAGCACTCCTCGCGAGAACGCGCCGAGTTTAATGGATGCTTAGCCGCGAACCACGGCGATAATCCTTTTTTGCTGGAGCGGTGCTTTACACTTTCCCATAAAAATGGCCGCAAGATGCACTGTATGTAACCGCGTTCCAGGCTAGGCCAGGCTCGTAAAAAAAAAATGCCCCGACTAATTAACAGCGTCGTTTGGCCGGCACAGCGCATTTTGAAGTAGTTTAAGCCCGTATGACCTCTTTCCCGTCCTCGCCCTTTTCGGAGTGGACAAGACTTTAATGGCTTATATAAAATGGGAGGCCGGTCATCAAGTATGTGCACAAATGCGCTCGCGCATACTCCGCCATTTTCGAGAGCGCGCGCTTTTTTGTGCCTGCTTTTAGGCCCGAAATGTGCTTCGCTGCTGTGTTAAAGGGCAACTGCAGCACTTTTTTGAGAATTTCGCGATATTCAAGGATTCAAATCTATGTAAGCTGTAGGTAAAGCATGCCAAGTGTTTTTGCACTAGCATTTGAAATAGTGACATAATCGACGATTGAATTTTGTGCTTCTGCTCAATGCACTGGAAGTGTGCAAGAAAGTTCAGCGTGACGTCACGGAAGGTATGATTTCAAATTACCGCTGTCGTCAGCCACACCCTGCCCTGACTCGTTAGACGCTGCCAAACAACTCTCGGCAGGGTTCGCCTTCGGTGGCGTTGCGTTTTTCCTTCAAAGCAGGCGTTTGGCGTTGGAAATGTACACCGATACCTTCGATGACGTCATCATGCGCCCCCCCCCCCCACTTGGCGTTGCGCTCTGCGGAGAAGCGAGAAGGGCGTCCGGATTTTAATTGGCGACTACTTCACTATTTAATTGGCCCAAAAAGAGTTCGCATGCGTTACCTGCAAGTTTCACACATTCGGCCCTCTTAAGCTCGTTGATTTCTAAAACCTATGCAGCTTCCCTTTAGCGCGAGTCGCGATTGCGTTTGCAAAGCCGAGTTCGACCTTAACTGTCGTGGTTGTTGCAAATGTTGTCAGGATTTGACTAACGTTGTACAGCGGGCATTTTTTTTTCTACTTGCTCGTGCGCTAAATCTGCATTGACTTGTTCCTTTTTGCCTCGCGACAACTTCGCTAGCTTGTAGTAACCTGCCAGAATTCTCTCTTCGTATACGCGTGAATTCAGAGCGAGAGAAGGAAAAAAAATGAAATCTAATTTCTATCGGAAGAGTACCGGGTGCGATCGCGAAGTGTTCGACCAGCCCCTCGAAACGGCACGCGAAACTCGATTCCGTTGCGCCCCCGATACAGTACCACAAGCGCCAGTAGCCTCCGGGCTTGGGAGCGCGGTGGGGCTGTTCAAATTGCTCCTGCCGATGGATTCTTTCGTCTTCGCTGGTTAGGGAGTTGCTCGCTGCGCCGTCTACCTACCGCTGCCGCGTCTACGCAAGAATTCCTTTCCCGCTTGCGATGCGTCGCTGGGTCCTGCAGCGAATTACTCCTTCGTGTTTGCTTCGGTGTCGTCTTCTCTACCGATTGGGGGGGGGGACCTCGGGTTTTCCCTGCGGCGAAGGTGCATGGTGTTGGGGAAAAAAAAGGGACACGGCGAGAACGACGGAAATGGAGAGGAAGTGAATGCGAGGAACGGAAGGGAGAGGTTCAGGGAGGTCGGGAGGCGCGGGCTCTCGAAGCTTGCGTGGCATCGCTTTGCGAAACGAATAAATAATCTATTAGTGCAGGTCCCTGGCTCGGTAGGTGGAGACGGCATCTTCGCGTCGGGTGCGGAGCGGAGCGGCTCCCGAATCTCCCGACTCTTCCCCAACCTCCTTAACCTTCCATCCGTCCGCACCGTCGCTTCCCCGGGAATCTGCCGACCCCCCGTACGAGTCCTGCTTCCTAGCGACGCTCGGCTCACGCGAAGGCGACGTCGTGGGGTGGAATCTGATTACCCCATAGCTTGGCGCGTCGCTAAAAGCGCGCCGGGTCCTGACCCAGGGCGCGCTCGTCTCCTTCGCCTCTGGCGACAGCCCGTTGCGCCTTTGGTCGCGTGCTTCGTGCTTTCCGCATCTCCACTTTGAGACCTGCTTCGCCTCCTCCCCCAAGCTCTGCTAATCTTTAGCCGCTCAAAACGCTGTGCGTTGCGCCCGGGCCTAGTATCTTTACGGTAGGTACGCGCGTGCTCGGTGTATTCGCTGATGGTTCTTTACCGTCGCGGGGTCGTCGGCGACTGCTCGCGGTGCAGGGGTTATTTATTCCCGTCCGCCCGCGCGCAAAGTCCTTTCACGTCGTAACTGAAATCTCTTCTTCAAGGAGGCGGGAAGGGGGGGGGGGGGGGGGGAGGAAATATATGTCCCCGCGTCGTCTCAGCTCTCGTGCGGAACGAATTTCGCTGTGGGCGGGAAAAACCTGGAAGCGTTCGGGGTGTAGTGGCGCGCGCGGGCATATATTATATATACGGTTTTATGTCGTCGGCAGGAACTTCGCGAACTGCGGGGCTTGCGCGTGTGTGCATATTGTTCGCCTCGGAGTGGCGTTAATCTCATCTGCCGCAGAGTGGGAAAGTTTGGTTTCCTTTAACTTTCGCGTCACCGGGAAGGAGAGCCTCTTGGCGCGATGGAGGCGTATCAGCGTAATCGCGAAAAGCTGGTCTGGGAGAAAGTGTTGGCTCGGCTTCCCGCGCGTCCAGGCTGTTATCGGACCGCATTACCCGAGAGTAGAGGGGGAGAGTTTGTGTGTGTGCAGGGGGGGGGGGGGGATATCTGTGTCTAGTGAAGTTGTGTTCAACAGCACTGTTTCGTGACATTTACGGTTCTGTGCGGTTGCGCTCTTGGAGGAAAATGGTGAGAAGCGGTGGGGTGACGACGATTCTTGTTAAGGATGTGAGTAGTGGTCTTTCGATGCGGCGTGATGGAGGAAAGCTAAATGTCTGGACTGGTAGAATGTTTATCCACAGCCGCCGTGGATAATTTGCTCAATCGTTTTCTTGCTTTAATCCTATCCCGAACCGAATTCGTTAGCAACTGTCACTCTATTACGCCGGTGACTTCGTGTGGCGGGCAATTAGCATTTGTTTATTATTCTTCGCCAAGTAGAGAAATCCGCTTAACCCGGTTTCGTTGGTTCCGCGTTCACAACTTCTGCAAAGTTCGCGTTATGCCTTGTTTTTGTTATTTCGCCGTTTTTTTTTTTTTTACTGCCCAGCGCCGTATTGATGAATGGCGCGCACTTAACGCCGTTGCGTCTTCCGTGAGCGCACGCGCGGGTAACTATCGCAGATCGTTCGTTCTTCGTTAAATCGCGAAATTCGCACGAGCGAGTCTTCGTTTGGTGCGCACTGCGTTGGGACTGCGCCCGCGCGCGTGATTCGCGGCAAGTGACGCGCGCGTAACGTTCGGAAGCGTCGATTGCCTTCTCTGCGTGCGCCGTAGAAAGGAAACGCGTCTCGTTGAATGCCCGTCGCTCTTTTCCCGTTCGACGGAGCGAAAACGATCTGCGTGTGGCCGTGCTTTTTTTTTTTTCCTTGCGTGAGTTTCGTGCTCGCGAGCAAGCGGCCATTTTGGAGAAAAAAAAAAGAAAAATGCGGAACACCATTGGCTTAACTGCGCTTTTACGGCTGCCCTCGCAGCCAGTCAGGCAGTCAGTCTGTGACTGACTGCCTTCGCGGGGTAATTACTGGCGCGCGCGTCTGGAGTCACAGAATGTGGAGAGAGCTTCCTCTCCCCTTCTCCGGATCCACGGCTGTGCATGGTGCCCTACAGAGACGCCTTTTTACGGCTCGACTTTTCGTGCCTCCATCCCCCCCCCGCCGAACACCTTGCCCTGCTCGTGGGATCCGTATGCGGCCGCTTTGGTTTGTTTTATATTTAGCAACTCTTCTTCACCGCTGGCCTGCCAAGTGAACGCGCGCTCTTCTTGTTAGCTTCCTGGGAGAGAAATGTGCAGGGCTTTGAGGGGGAGGAGAATTCGCTCACTCTGTCCCGTATTCAGCCGCATACAAGCGGTCCTAGATGCAGGTAGTCTGGTGCCTCCAGCCGCTGTTGAAGGAATGTGATGTTTCGCGGTCAGTGGACCTGCCCTCGACGGGCGTACGTTTCGTCTGAAAGTAAAAGGGCAGTTTCGATTAGTGCCGGAGGAATCTACTGAAAAGAAAAAAAAAATGCTTTTCATCGCGGCAGTTCTTGGAGATGGTAGTAAGGTGCGTTTTGCCTAGTCAAAATAGCCATGGACGTCGATATAGTACATGGACGTCAGAACAGCCGCGGACGTCGATATAGTACGTGGACGGTTTGCTTTCGCATTGCTACAGTGCGGTTCGCCGCTGTGATCTTTCTTTTTTTATTTCTTTAAAGGGGGGGGGGGTGTTCTGGTGAGTGCGATATCATTCTGTTTCTCTTCCATCGCAAGAGTGAGGCCGCCTTCTCTTTTTCTGCGCTCATGTCTCGTTCATTGTGCAGCAGCGCCTCGGTGTGCCCGTTCGTTCGTTCGTTCGTTCGTTCGTTCGTTCGTTCGTTCGTTCGTTCGTTCGTTCGTTCGTTCGTTCGTTCGTTCGTTCGTTCGTTCGTTCGTTCGTTCGTTCGTTCGTTCGTTCGTTCGTTCGTTCGTTCGTTCGTTCGTTCGTTCGTTCGTTCGTTCGTTCGTTCGTTCGTTCGTTCGTTCGTTCGTTCGTTCGTTCGTTCGTTCGTTCGTTCGTTCGTTCGTTCGTTCGTTCGTTCGTTCGTTCGTTCGTTCGTTCGTTCGTTCGTTCGTTCGTTCGTTCGTTCGTTCGTTCGTTCGTTCGTTCGTTCGTTCGTTCGTTCGTTCGTTCGTTCGTTCGTTCGTTCGTTCGTTCGTTCGTTCGTTCGTTCGTTCGTTCGTTCGTTCGTTCGTTCGTTCGTTCGTTCGTTCGTTCGTTCGTTCGTTCGTTCGTTCGTTCGTTCGTTCGTTCGTTCGTTCGTTCGTTCGTTCGTTCGTTCGTTCGTTCGTTCGTTCGTTCGTTCGTTCGTTCGTTCGTTCGTTCGTTCGTTCGTTCGTTCGTTCGTTCGTTCGTTCGTTCGTTCGTTCGTTCGTTCGTTCGTTCGTTCGTTCGTTCGTTCGTTCGTTCGTTCGTTCGTTCGTTCGTTCGTTCGTTCGTTCGTTCGTTCGTTCGTTCGTTCGTTCGTTCGTTCGTTCGTTCGTTCGTTCGTTCGTTCGTTCGTTCGTTCGTTCGTTCGTTCGTTCGTTCGTTCGTTCGTTCGTTCGTTCGTTCGTTCGTTCGTTCGTTCGTTCGTTCGTTCGTTCGTTCGTTCGTTCGTTCGTTCGTTCGTTCGTTCGTTCGTTCGTTCGTTCGTTCGTTCGTTCGTTCGTTCGTTCGTTCGTTCGTTCGTTCGTTCGTTCGTTCGTTCGTTCGTTCGTTCGTTCGTTCGTTCGTTCGTTCGTTCGTTCGCCCGGACTACTTCAAAGTAAAGGAAGGAAAAAAAAGGGGGCGACGAACGGAGCAGAGCGAAAACGGAATCGCCATGCAAATTTCAGCGGGCGCACTCATTTCGCATCGCCCGGCCGGCAGCGCTCTTGCTCCTATTCCTCAGTCGTTCTCGCCTGCAACATAACGTGACCCGGCCCTCTCACTCTCGCGCTCCAGGTCTTCCGTTTAACTCTCCCGATATATCCGGCAGCCTCACGGCTGTCTCGGATGTCCCGAAGTTTTTTTTTTCTTATTTATTTTTAGTTATCGTGTAGCTTCCGCCGTCGACGAGCTGGAATATCACCCCGCAGCCCATTACAGTCCGTGACTTGCGCTGCGGTCTCTGGGGTGGGCGGAGGTTTGGTTCAGGAGGACGTGCTAGCGTAGTCGGAAGGGGAAGCCACCGTGTGCATCTTCCTTGTTTTTAGTATTTTTTTTTCCACGGTGTCGTTGGCGTAACGCATCGGGTGCAGCGCGTCGCGCGTATGGGTAAAGGGTGTAAGTACGACACTCGTGACGCCATCTCAGCCCGCCGCGCTTGTTTGTCAAAAGGGCCGTACAGCTCAGTGACGTCACCGGGTCATTCAGTGGGGCCTAACCGTGGCCCTGGCGCGAATGCAGCTGCACCTGAACCCAGATTCACTGAGCGCTTCTACTGGCGAGCGCTCAGTGAATCTGGGTTCTCGCACCGGCCCATTTGTGGCCTAAATTCGCGTTACCACGGGCGTAAACGTCTAGCGAGTTTTTCTTTTGTTGTCATCGTTATTATTGACATTCTGGAATGTTCAGGAGTTTGGGGCTCCGGCTGAAAGTTTGCGCACTGCCCGGGGCCTAATATCCACCTTGACGGGGCAGGCGAAAGCGCGTGCATTTCCCGCATCGTATTAATACCGCGCGCCTGGCCGCATCACCCGGTTAAATCCGTGCAGCGCGTTCTCGTCGCCAAGACCAATTCGCGATGACGATAGCGACGACGCTGTTGCGTGCAGCGACATCTCTACTAGGCGGCCGGTGAAAGCCAGCGTTTATGCCATGCCCGAAAAGCGTGCAGCGCCAAAAATTCTACCTGCGCGTCTGGCTCGTGGTCTAACTGTGCGCGCGAATGCGCGTGCCGATGTTATGGGCGCTCTTTTCCTACCCAGTGGTGCGTTGTAGAGCCGTCGACGTCCGCGCCATCCTTGCGTGATGGCGTAGGGCGGTCGCGGAAGCTGCGCCGCGTCGGCAGTTGCGTGCACTGCTGCGGAGGCTTAGGAGCGTACGCAAGCATCGTCACCTGCTCCCGTGCGCCTGCATAGGGACCTTTCCAGTGACGTCACCTTTGTTTTGTGCCGACCGTTTCCGAGGCTCGGGACTACTGTCACCGGAAAGGATGCTGGAGGCTCGTTTGAAGCGAGCGATGGCAATGGGATGGCTTCCTTATCCATTTTTTACACGGGCTAGCTTTTTTGTACAGTCCATGGTGCCGGGCTTAGTTTGTCCCATGTTCTACTCTTTCGGTCGCGGAATAGCTTGAGGCGCACATCATTCAATGAGGTGGCTGCGATGCCGGCTGTATGTAGTATTTTAATCGCACTCTACTACCATTTAGCTAGCACGTCTGATTGCACCATATATAGATCTGGTGCTTAAAAAAAAAATAGAATAGAAAGGGCTACTGCAGTGCGTGCTGTGTGTGGCGCAGTAGTCGTCGCTGCTAAATAGAACTCGTTCCGGCGGCAAGAACTTCAGGAGCGACCACGATTGCGGTGTCGTCCGGTGCTGGTGGAGGTCACTCGTGTCCGCCTCGTCGGACGGGAGGGATTAACGTGGGATGAGGCTGCAGCGTACGCGACACGGTGCGTCGGTTCCCAGACGCCTTGCCCTTGACGCGCGGTCTCTGCTTTCGGTGTGTGAATAGAGCGGTCGCTTCGGCTGTTCCCAGACCCGTCGGTCCGAGAGATAATCGGAGCCATCTTTTGTTCGCACGTGCAAGTGAAAAGGAAAAAAAAGAAGAAAGATTGAGAAGCGGCTGCTATTCAATCCCGCCGCTTTCGCATTCGTGGTAGGCACAGTACAGTCCGGCTTCTCCTAAGCAAAGGGTTGCTCGGTCGCTGGCAAAAGTTTTCTGAACACGTGTGCTGTGAACACGCTTGTCAATTCTCTTTTCCGGCCCACCTACACCAGCGGCTAGTGCAGTTAATCCGAGACTTGACGACCGGTGCAGCGCGCAGCTCACAGTTGGAAGGTGCGCGCCAGAATTGCGTCCGGCAAGCTTTTTCGCGTACAAAAACATGGACAGGCTTGTGCGTACAACTTATGCGGCTAACGTCGTTTACATGAGTGCTGTCGGAAGTTAACTGGCGTGCGTCCTCATTTCGGCAGGCGCATTCTTTCGCATTCATGTAAATGCGGCTCATGTCGCCTTCTCTACGACAGGCCCTAAACAGGAGTGTGACGGCAGCGCAATAGCTAGCGCCTGTAGCGTGAGTCCGAAGTTTGTGTAAACGTGAAACAGCGCGCCGAAGTCTTCTTAACGCAGCGTAGCCCCTTTTCGTAATCGACTTGCCAGGTCATATAGCGAGGGTCGTGCGCCGTCACGCTGCTCGAGCGTTAAGGGATCATTTGTCCGTAAATGACCTTTTAGGCTCGGAACTGATGGGGCGAAGCGTTTCGTGTGGGTGCTCTGGAAGATGCCTGCCGCCGATCAGCCCCCTGTAAATGCGTTGAGGACGCCTGTGCGCGCACTGCACCGCGTTCCGGATGGTGTCTCGGGTGAGTGAATCATCGAGTTGATATTTGTGTTCGTTAAATCGGGAATTCGCATAATGTGCGCCCTCATTCCGCGCAAGGTTACTTTGACCGAACCCTTAATCACCGGTCGCCGTTGGTTCATTAAATCAGGTAACTCGTTAGGTTAGCCTATAGGGCCGAGCTCCGACCGTGTTTGCCCAGTTCTCCGAGTTAACGGTGTTGTTTGACGTGCGCCTCAGTAAAGGGTGTGCACGGGAGTGTGGTTTGAATGGGCCCCGCCTTTCACCGTGCTGCACGATATTGCCGGACGGCTTTACCCGTGGAGTTAGCGCGGCGCAACGATCGCGAGGGTTGTAGGAAGGGGGGGGGGGGGTGAAGGATTTGCGCGCGTCGAAGCCAGCTGTGGAGCTCGCCGCGTCGCCGTCTTTCGCTGCGAGCGCGCGCTCCCAACTCCTCCAGTCCGCCGCCGAGCAAAGCGAACACTCACCCCCCCCCCCCCCCCCCCCCACTCGCCTTCTCGCCAGTCTTCGGTCCGTTCGTTCGTTCGTCCGTCCCTAATGCTCACTCGCCCAGTCGTAAATTAGTCGCTCGCGTTCTGCGCGGGTCGTCGTCGTGGTACGGCTGATGAGCAGGGGCTTTTGAGGAGATGCCTCTTCGAAGCTTCCTTCCGTAGCGGCCGTCAATCTCTCTCTCGTCCCGGCTTTTTCAGAGACACTGTAGCGTGGAAAGCCGCTGCTGCCGGCGGCGTTTTTATAGCTCCCGTGTTTCCGCGTCCTCGCAAATAACGTCGAACGCACGCGCCTCGCCGTTCGCTCGTCATTTGTGGATGCCTTTGTGCGGGGCCTTTGAGAGGCGGTTCGCTCGATCGCCGCCCGTGTATCGAAGAAAGGGCGCTGAAAGCGGCGGTGGCGAGAAGTCGCTCGAAGCGCGGAAAGTGTTTGTTCGCGATGTGTTTGAGCTGCTCAGGCGAATGTATACGTAGCTGATTAGTTAGTTGGGAGAGCATTGTGTGGAGGCCTAGTGCGATTCCGGTACATGTAAATTCCTTGGCCGGCGGAGATGTTCGTTAGACTGATGCGAGTTGCGCCGAAAGTTTGAGTGCGTCTTTGTGATATTTTTTTTTGTCTGGTATAGTTTTCATACTGTACCGTAACATACTTGAAACGATATTTTAAAGCAGCGAACGATTTTGAATTAATAAATCTGTTGCTCTCGTTTGCGGAAGCAGAACTTACCTACCCTCTCCTCTTTTTGTCTTATTTTTGTTGTTTTTTTTTGTTGTGTTGTAGAGGTTTCCTCGGCTTACTGAAATCCAGGAAGTCCTCCGGCTTTTTTCGAAGGGGTTAAGTATGAGAAGCTAGGAAGTCCTCGAGTTGTTTGTTTTTACTCCCTCGGAGGGGGAGCGGAGTCTGATGATGGGCCGTACCATACGACTTCTGCCCGTCCTGTGAAATAATAATAGTATGTAAATAAAAACTAGAGCTTTCTCGGGGCCAGACCAGCGACGTACCGTGCCCTTCTTTCTTCTCCTCCTTGGCGCAAACAAAGGGCTCCACTTTATTCTCCCGTGGCCGAGCGAGGCAGGGAGCCACCCCCCCCCCCCCCCTCCTCCTCCTGGTTATCCGCAGTTTGTTTTCCCTGAAGCAGCTGCAGGAGCGGTCGGTGCGCTGCCTGCGCGAGAAAGAACCCCGTGTCTGGCTGCTTCTGTAAACCACTTTCCGCTAAGCTTCGACAGAGTGGGGCTGGAAAACGACGCAACAGCAAAAAAAAAAAAAAAAAGTCTGCTTCCGACCTGAAGCGGCGAGAAGGCGTCTGTCGTCGTTTACCCTGCTGGGCTCGCTTTTATCTCGCCGGCCGTGTGTTTGAAGAAGGTCCTTGAGAGGACGGACGCGCTGGGAGATAGTGCAAATCTCGTCCCGTTTGCCTTGCGCACGTCCAGAGGTGTTCCGGGAGAGGGCGCTCGAGTGGCTAAGTCGTGCGGAGTCCGGGGCGTGAAGAGCGAAGCGTGAAAGTGATAATGAAACACGGGGACGGCTGAGCCCAGGGCTTTTGTTTGAAAAGTCGGTGCGCCGCGCTTTCCCCAGTTCGGGCTTTCAAGCACGATGCCCCCCCCCCTTTCTGTCCCGGATATCCCGTAACTCCCACCCTAATGCGTCTACCTCCGAGAAATCTCTCACTGTAACGTAGCAGTCTTTCTTCCTTAGAACAGCCAACGACTGGAATGGCCTTCTATCCGAGGCGGCGACCATCGTCAATCCCGTTCACTTTAGTTCTGCCGTCGAATGTCATCTGTATCCGAAATGCTACCATTTCGTCAGCCAACCCCTCATGTATTGTTGTTGTTAGTGGCTATTTATTAATAAAAATAAAAATGGAAGGAACAGGTGTGGCTACCCGCGGCATCTGCCATTGAAACCTGAAGCACTTGAGCTGCGGCTAGCGGGAATAAAATGACAGGGAGAGGGAAAGAAACGGGAGAGATAGGAAGAAAGGATAGGGGTAGGGCGGCAATATACACTGTGTACAAATACAGGATATGCCCCTTGTTGAGGAATAGCAAATAAATAAATGTACTCGTACGCTGTGATTTCGTCCTTTTATTTAGTATCGTTTCGCGTGTGCGGCGAGGTTTTTCTCCGCGCCGAAAAATTCGCAACGCCGTTTATGCGGCGTGTTCTCAACCTCAGTTGGGAGCTACCGTGGCCGTTTTCGTTGTCTCTGACCGAATGACGTCAGCAAGGCAGAGCGCCGAGGGGAATGGCGGGGGGAGTCTGAGGAGCAAGCGGGGTCACGTGGTTCTAACGGTGGGTGAGAGGGACCTATTGTATGACTCCTTGCCTACGGCATGCAGTAATAGTTTTTGTCCCGCCCTATACGGTAAACACGCCAGCTACGGCAACTGCTGTTGAAACGGAAACGAATTACCTACCGTATTTGCCGTACGGTTGTCCGTCTACGCTATAACTGTCAGATGGCACCGTTCCCTTCCGGATTAGTGATCCTCTGGCATTAGCGGGTAATTCGACGGCAAGGAAGCCACCCGTTTAACTAGTCGTCTTCGGTGGTTTTTTTTTTATTCCTGCCGAGAATGACGGAAAATGAAGCACCCGCCGCTACAGCTAGCTCTGTTTGGTACAGGGGTCGGTCGTGTCCCCTCGTGCTTCCTTGGCGTCCTCTTTCTTTATTTCCTTCTATTTTCTCTTTTATTATCCCCCCTACGCTTTCTTTTTCTTTATCTTCATGCGTGTCGTGCAGCTTCCTGTGTCCCGTGACGAAATAAAGGACGTTTTACGCTTGCGACAGCTGCTTTGCCGCTTTCTGCCGCTGCAATAAAATCGGCAGTATGCTTGCGTGTGAGCCTGAAAGAACAAGAGAGAGAGAGATCGATGCCGTAACCGGAACTCCAAACGGCCGTTTATTGTCCGGAGCAACGGTCGTTTGCAGGGCTTAGGGGCGTCGCGAGAGTGAATGTGTACCTAGGTTGTGTGCTGGGAGGGTGTTAGGGCGGCTTTACTGCTGCCATATTCACGACACACGCAGTGTAACACCCTGCGCGCGGCTTGCGTTACGGTCTGCGAACTAGGACGCGGTACTGCCAGGAAGTGACGTACTACTAGGCCGAAACGACGAACGATAACGTACACATAGGTACCTTTAGCATAGCGCCTACCACTAACGCGTGCCGCCGGTGCGCATGCGTAAATCGCTGTGCGCCCGCCAGGTGGCGCCACGTTCCGGCCAACAACGCGCCCGTCTTCCGCGCGTGCGCAGTGGTGACATACGGTACGCGGTTAGCGGCAGCGGTACGCGCTATTATGCTAAAGGTATCTAGTAGCCGCTACGGTGGCTCATTGGCTGTGCCACTGGCCGCTTCGGCTGGAAGGTGCAAGGCGGTTGGCTGTGACGTCACGACAACAGCCCGACGCTATTGGTTGGCAGGCCTCCTTTGAGGTGCATTTGTCGCTGCTTACTTGAGTTGTATCCCACGGCGCGGCTGCGCCTAGATTAATGTTCACAGTTCATTTCGTCAAGCTGAGAGGGGTTAAGAGGAGCTCCTTAAGAACACGGTGTTTTCCATTTGTCTTGCAAATGACGGAGGGTAGGAAAAAAAAAAACTCTTTAACGGCCCTCACATGCGCCTCGTGAAGGGAGGAATGACAGCGATTCTTCGCTTGTAAACAGCCGCTTTTTGGGGCCGAGGCTGAGCCGTTAATACGCGCGAGCGAAGCCCGTTAAGACGGGGGTCTGCGTCGCGCCTAACTAGGTCCCCGGCCGTTCGCCGCGCGAAGTGCTCTCGGGAGACGACGACGACGCAGTTCCGCGAAAACCCGTCGCAGATGGGTCGACGTAAACCGCGGACGTGAGCTAGTAAATCTCGCTTCCGCTCCCCCTCACCTTCTGGCGGCGAATCTCCGTTCCGCTTCGCTTGTGTTTGTGATCGGGGCGGAGGAGCTCGAATGCAGGGAGACTATTGGACGACTAAACTGGGGCTTAGAACATTGTGGGCAGATACAGCGCGGAGCAGATAGACAAAGGTAGGAGACGAGCGCTGTGTTGGCTTCTGCCTTCGCCTTTCGTCTGTTTCGCGCTGTACCACCCACAACGAAACTATCCTGCGTGCTTTGAGCGGACAGTGATGTGTGCCACGAAGTGCTTCCACGAAGTGCTTCCACGGCATGCGTCTTACTCGTCGTCGCGTTTACTTTTCGTCGCTTAAAGTTTGCGGCTTCAAAATCTGGAGCGGAGAGCCGCATCTCAACTCAATCGCGCGACTACAGCAGTGTTCGCTAAACGTGCTTATCTCAGGCTGTTGAGTCGGCTGGTTTCCTTTCGGGAAATTTCAACGAACACATAATTCTGGTAACCGTATGTGAATTTTCAGTACAATACGGAAGTGCCTGCCGGATTCTTCTTTATGGTATGTCGGCTTAAGGCGTTCTGCGGCAGTCGTGATTGGTCTCCACCTCCGCGCCGTGCAATTTTTTATGTCGGGCCTCTCCTCGTGTACGCGAATCGCGCCCCCTATAGCTCGTTTGTTTGTGGATGTGCGTCGGCGGGCGGCCGCTCCGCCGCCAGTCAGTCTGCACTCTGGCAGCTCTCCTACCCCCTTCTCGTCGGTTCTCGGCCGTTATTATGCACGCGGTCAGGGTGCGCAAGCAGCTTGGAATGCCGGCCCACCGCACGGGTCGTCGAGGGCACGAATCTGTGTTTATAAAAAACGGAAAACTTGCTCCCACCGGGCTCGCTTCTGCGGCCGGCCGGCCCTGACCAACCCTGACGCGCCGGCGAATGCAACGCGTCCGTTCGCCTTTCACGCTTCGCGAAGGACGCCGGGTCGGGCGCATCGGCGTGCGATTCTCCCACCTCGTGGGAAGCGGGCACCTTGTGCCGCCGGTGTCGTGAGACGCGCGAAGTAGAACACCGTTTTCTCCCTTCCGTCCTTCCTTCCTGCGTGTAAACGTAGAGCGGATCGGATCGTGTAGTGAGTGGGCCTGAAGCTGATCCGCATTGCGGTGTTGGGACTGTGGTGTAGCGTTTCTGCGGGCTAGCGCGGGTGTTGAACGTTCCCTTCTCTCTACCGCCTCCCTTCTTCGTCAAACTGACGGCTACCATTGCGTCATGCTGTTTCGCGGAGGAATTTACTCGAAAACTTTTTTTTTCTTTGCTTCATCCGCACTTTGCAGCTGCGCTTGGGCATTCCAGTTCCGGTGTGAGTTAGGCTAGCTTAGGTTACCGCGCGGCTTTTCTTTTTCTTCTAACATTTTGAGTTTGCCGCGGCGCCAGGTGTGGCGTTACCAATGCTTGAGCGCGCTTTTTCCTCATTTCTTTTATCGGTACACCCGTGTAGAAGGTCCCCGTCCCTTTACATAAGCGCGATCGGTATTGGAAATGGAAAAGACGAAAACTGGGGCAGGGGCGGAAAAGGCTCTTCGGCACGGAGGCGGAGAATTCGACGCTTTGGCCCTTGCGGGACATTCTGCACCCGCTATCTAATCTTGGGAGGCGAGACCGGGGGAGAGGGGGGCGCTTCAAGTGCTTGCTAGGCGTACAGTATAGAGAAAATATGACTGCCGCCGGTAAGTGTATCTACACCTCGTGGCCAAGACGTGTGTGGCTCACGACTTTCCCACGACCACCAACCACAATGTGCGCGTGCATATGTAATATGCCGGGGCGCTTTGCGGCATGCTGGTCCGCTCATGCGCTCTCTCTCTCGCACGGAGCTGCGGATGCCCGGTGGCCGCGGTCATTGGGGATTCTGGGCGCGCGCGTACACTACTGGAGCAGCGTTTGGACAGCGCAGGAAGCGGTTGATCTGCTGCCCCGCGCAAGTGAAAAACACACACAAAAAAAAAAAACGCGCGCGGCAGGTGGGTTGCCCTTGAAACACTTATTCGCTTCCTCGATTGCGGCGCACACACAGCCTTTGTGTGCTTGCGCGCGTCCACTCGCAACAGGATTGAGAGCCGGGCGCTCGCTCGCTCCGCATTCCCGACGACTGGCTGGCTCATTTCCGCATTGGCCTGCCGCTAGAGGCGGTGTATAATAACTGCCGTCGTCGGTCCTCTTGTAGAGTGAAGGGGGGGTACCTTTGTGGGGTAGTAACGCCGCCTGCGGCGTTATCTCAAAGTTCGAGAAGAAGAAAAAAAAAACGAAAGTAGTGGGTCGAAAGGGCTCTCCGCGGTTTCTCCTCTGTATGCCCTGGACAAGACACGCGACGTCGTCCGGCGTGGCAATAGCGGTAGTTGGCGCGTTTCGCACGCTCAGTGGACCTGCGGAAAGGGTCATGTCCGCGTTCCCTTTCTCCGTGACAGTCTTTTGGCGCGCGCGCGCTGTGGCTGCCCCCATCGCGTCCCGCCGCGCTGTTATTGCTGCCTGTTCGATTGCTGGCTCTCCGCTCTGGTTGTGCACTCTTTTTTTCTCTCTCTGCGCACGTGGGAATGTAGGCGGTGTCCGGGGTGCCGTCCTTGGAAGTTGGCTTTGTTTGCCGCCGCACCGCGGACTGCTCGTTTGTGTATGGACGTGCGTCGTTCGCTGTGCCGGTCCGAAGCGGCCCTAAGTGCGTCCGCTTGTATAGCTAATTGTGCGATACGAGGCTGCTTAGTTGCGCTGATAGTTGCCGCGCCTTTCCATTACTCGTAACCTAACCCAATTTAACCCACCCCGCAGTGCGACACAGTCTGTATAGGTGAGGTGCATTCCCACTTAGTGCCCTCAATGCCTGCATTCTATTTGAGCCTTGTCTTCTTAAGACTACTAGAGGCCCGTGTACTGTGCGATGTCAGTGCACGTTAAAGAAACCCCAGGTGGTCGAAATTTCCGGAGCCCTCCACTACGGCGTCCCTCATAGCCTGAGTCGCTTTGGGACGTTAAACCCCATAAACCAAACCAACCAATCTTAAGACTACTACATTGCTTTCATCTCGGCTCATCTGCCTAGCGTGGATCACCTTCCCTCCCTCTTACCTGTGCGGACTTGCACACTGCGTATGCCCGCACAGACGTGGGCAGTCTGTATTGTTGCGCAGGTGAGCCGAGCGGGGCAGGCGCATAATTAAATCCTCTAAAGGGTGGCGTTCAAGCCCCGGAACGCATCTGCTCAACGCATTAATAAAAAACCGAAGCATACTCCTTGGTGATGGGGCGAAAGCTGCCCTAGTCGTCGGTTGCGGGGCTCCGCCGCAAGACAATCGCCCCTTTGTGTGCGTGCGCGCGGGCGCGCTCTCCGTCGGTCCGTCTCTCCGTGGCTCGCCGTCTTGGCCATCGTCATCCTTGGGAGTTTTTTTTTTTTTTCCACCGAACAATAGCGCCCCCCCCCCCCCCCCCTCCTCTCTCTCGGGCCGGCCTTTATTGGAATACGCGCCGCGCGCACTGGTGTATGCGAATGAGCTGCTGCTTCGCTCCGAGGAATAAGACTCGGGCATTGTGCATAATAATAATGATAGACCCGCGACTCGCTTTTGGAGGCGAAGGCTTTTCGATTCTCTCTCTTTCTCGCTTCTGCTCATTTGGAGCACACCGCTTCCCGAAAGAAGGCCCCGGGAAGAATGAGAGCGAAAGAAGGAAGCCCTAAAGAGAGACTGAAGGGAACAGAGAAAAGAGAATTCGCGGCCATTGTTGACTTGGGCATTGTTGCTGTGTTTGGCCAAGTCACGCCGCGAGCTTTGAAAAATGCGGTTGTTCGTTCTGCCGTCAGGGTTAAACAAAACGCGCAGAAAAGAAGGAAAGCGGGGTGCGAAGCGATGAAAAAGCAACTGCTTCTTGTTCTTCGGTGTCCCTGGATTAAGTTCTCCTTTTGCTGCTCACTTTTCAAACTCTTTTGTTCGCAGTTTTTCATTCGAAGTCGATGGTAAGTCCGCATCTTCACCTCCGCGTGTTCGTCAGTGCGTTCGACGACACAAGGCAGCCTAGCTGAGGTGAGGTCACGAGGAGATCAAAGGCGCATGTATTCTATGCAGCGGTGTTGGAGAGTTATAGGGACCGTATTTGTAGCATAGTGCGATCCGCTGCCGTGATACGCGCCTGCGAGGCGTCACTGCGCTTGCGCAGAGCGCCCGGAGGGCGCTAGGTGGCGCCACGTGTAGGTCAGCATCGGGACCAATCAGCGTGTGCGCAGTGGTGCCCCGCGGATGCGGAATCACGTTGTGCTATAACTCTCTATTATCCAATATTCGCTGGCAGGATTACCCTCTCCCTCGAACTTTTTTTATTTCTGCGAGGCCTCTCGCCAGCCAGGGAACCAACTGCGCATGCGCGCGCTACCTGTGCGCAGCCATGGGCTAGCAGGAGCGGTAACGAGCGGCGTATGCGTAACGGTGCAGCTACAGCTCCCTGATCTTTGTTCGCGGAATTTCCTCCACATGTCGTCGCCTTTTCAGTAGCGGCGGTAATGAAGAGCAGCGGCAATTACTCGCCTCTGCTGTCTTGTCTTGTCCCGTATGCCTTCCGGCGTGCGTGCGTGCTCGTAAGCATGCTTGCTCTTCTTGCACAACTGCTTTGTGTTGCCGCCGCCTCTTCTTGCAACCCTGTCTCGTGGCGGCAGCCGTCTTGGCTCGTTAGCCGCTCTCTCCCCGCCGTTCGTCTGTGCTGCACGCGCCGGCGCTTAATCATAACGAGTCTTTCGCCCTGCGTCCCCGTTTTCTTTTTCTTCCTCTTCCCTCTATCCCTCCCTTGAGGAAGAAGCTTCCCTGGGGAGGCGTTTACGGCTGAGCAGGGGCTATCTGGCTGGCCGAGGGCGCTTTATTCTTCTTTCTCTCTCTCTCTCTCTCTCTCCATCAGTGTTTCTTCTACGCTGTGAAAGCAGGAAGGCCCGTTACGCCCGGTGTTTCATCCCTCGGTTGAACGCGTCCGTCCGATGGAAACTCTTCGTGATGAGCACGTCCTCCGTTGAGGAAAGGGATGTTAGAATGTTTCAGCGCAGTGGAGGCAGGCGCACCGGCGTAGACGTGTGCTGGAGTGCCTGCTGCGCATGCTCAGTGTACATCTGCGGTGGTACGCCTCCGGCTGTGCTAGAACTCCGTTGACCATCGTGTGAAGGGAGCATCAGCGTGAAGGGAAAGCATTTAGCGCTTTTATTTGCGCGCGCGCCGCGGCAGTCGTGAGTTTTTTTTTTGTTTTTTTTTTTACGCTTTGTGTGCGCGAGAGGTGTATCCGGCCGTGACCCGAGGCATTCTGAGCGCGTTTCTTTATCGGAAATATGGAGTTTTAGAATAGATGCACTTTGTCCCCGTAATTCATAGGGTGCCCATATTCTCGTGTACACGTTGGTCGGTAGAGGCGCCGCCGCTGTGTACGCAGTTTTTGATAGCGTGCGCGACTGGCGCGCGTTTGAAGGCGTCCTCCGTTTTGGGGTTTGGGATGTGTGCGCTAAACTTCAGCTGGCGCTTCCGGAACGGGTTGCTTAGTGGCTTTTGCTACGTGTGCGCGCTTTTATTGCGTCGAGCAGTGTCGCTTTGTTGTTGGGCGTTGTTGCTTAGAGGTGGGCAGCTTTGGGAAGGGTTATCCTCGCCTCATTTCTGCGTTCTTCTCCCGGCAGCCAGTCGCAGCGACGGAGGAAGCTTTGCTCTCCGTTGTTTGAGAAGCGTCGTTAACTGTGCTCTAACGGACGTCGCTCAGGAACGGTGCTTTCGCTGTCGCTTGCTCCGTTTTCAGTTCTGACTTTCCCCTCATTGGAACCGAGAGAGATAGCCCTTCGGTGATCAGTCCTTGAGTACATCATTATCGGTGATTGATCTACCTGATGGTTGGTGGTTTCTTACCACGCAAGGGCTGTGTGCCGGACGCGGTGGAGAGAGCCCTGCGATATCTTCTAAACCTCTTTTCGAAGTTGGCAGGAAATCGTCGCCTGTTGCTCCGTTCCGACTTTATTTTTTGTTTGTTTCATTACGGTTATGAGCGGGAGAGACAGCGCTTTATTTGGCAACTTCGTTTTAGGCGCCAAGGATGGAACGAGCTTGTTCCACTGGGGCCAGTTGGTCTTGGTCCGAGGCCAGTCAGGCGCTCCAGGAAGGTGGGGGTGGGCAAGTAAATTGGGCGGGTCTCGGTGGCGATGTGCATGGGACTCTGTGCATGTGTTGAGGCAATGCTTTAGGTTTGCGTAAAATTTAGGGCAGTTCGGGCAGGCTGGGGTCGCTCGGTGACGATGTAGGTGGAATGGGTGGTGGTACTTAATATTTTTAGCTGTATTTTGCGGTGTGAGGGTGCTCGTAGCGCTGGCTGGGGCGAAAGCAGGGTCCGCAGATCCTCCCCTGACGTCGTCGTCTTTGGCGTCGCGACGTTTAGCGCGCGACGCTTCCACCGTGACTGAGCTACCATTATGCAGTTCCTTCCCCTCCTCCTTTGTGTCTTAGTCCGTGAGGAGCAGGCGACGAGTCACGCAAACCAGGACGTGTATTCTCCGGTCTCCCTCTTTTCTGCGTTTTTCGCGTGTTTGTTCGCCTTTTTATTTTCCCACGACGTTGAAAAGAGCGCGTGGGTTGAAAACAAAAAAAATTACAGACAAGAAAGGGACAGAAAACACCTGTCGCCCGTTTACGGCCGCTTTCTTTCTTTTTTAGCGACGGTGGCGCCGTTTTAGCGTTTTTTTTTTTTTTTTGCATGTACGACGTCGTCGTTTCGGCCTCGTATATTCGTCGGCGGCCGAGTTGTGTTCTGGGGGGAGGCGGTGTACACCGTCGCGAACGGAGCGTATTGAATGCGCGCCCGAAACGCTCTTCGGAGAACTATTACCCTGACGCTTGTGCGTGCGTGCGTGCGTGCACACGCTTGCGCTGCGCCGTGTCTTGTTCGTTAGGGCACGCTTGTTGTGTTTCTTATTTATTCCCGCCTGCTTGTTTGGTGCTTGTTCGCCGGCACTTTTTTATAACACGATCGCGGGGGCGAGCTTGTCGCCCGCTGTTTCTGCCCGGGCGTGTCTGAATTCACCTGTCTACACCGCGTCTCCCGGGCCCCTTTTTTATATTTTTTTTTATATAAGCCTTACCTTATTTCAGTACACCTCCTGCCTGTTAAACCCCGTCGCCACCTTCCTTCGCCGCACTCTGACCGAAGTTCATCATCTTGCTTATTTTTTTTTTTTTCGTTTCTTCCCACGAAGTCGTTGGAGGAGAAATTCGAGGCCCGTGTACTGTGCGATGTCAGTGCACGTTAAAAGAACCCCAGATGGTCGAAATTTCCGGAGCCCTCCACTACGGCGTCTCTCATAGCCTTTTAGTCGCTTTGGGACGTTAAACCCCACAAACCAAACCACGAAGTCGCGCGCTTTCAGCTAGTTAGGCGATTCTGGTTTTTATTTCTTGTAGGGAAAAAGAAAGCTGTCCGAAGATTTAGTGCTCTCAAACCATTGCCTGTACGGGTCTTTCAGGATTTCCCTAACACGAGCATCCTCTTTGGCGAGGTCTCACTTGAGGCCGCGTCATATGCGCCTTCTTTTTCACATTTTTTTTTATTTGTTCTTTCGTGGGCTCGCTCGCTCGTCCTTTTGAGATCAGACAAGTCCCATTCGCTTCCGACTCGGGGGAAAAAAAAAGATGCGTCTCAGCGGCGCCCTCTCCTTTATTCAAACGCGCGCGCGTCTCGGTCTTGCATGAACCTCCTTCAAAAGGTGAGTTTGAAGGGGAAGGAAGGAGAAAGATCCCCAGGAGTGCATTTACCCGGCAGAGTGCAAAGAAGGGATTACGCCAAGCTCTCGCCGGCTTTCGTGCTTCGCGACAAAAGGCTTGGGCCGCGTTCGCGCGTTTCTCACTGGTCTGTCTTTATTTTTTTTATTTCTGGAATTTTTTGCGTGCAACGAGAGAGGGAGGGAGACGCGAAATGATCTAGTCGAGGCGTCGTGCTGCTGTGGGCTTTTAGCCTCTCGGCTGTCCGAAGATGTCACGGATTTTTCTTCTACTAGGAGCGCTGCGAACTATTGCATGGGCGCTCTCTCAGCAGTCGTGTATGATGGCCACAGATGAAGCTTGAGAGACCGGGCGACGCGACGCCACTAATCTCGTGGGTGCAACGCTGGCGACCTCCTGCGGCGTATTTAAAAAGACGCAAAAACTTTCTAGCTGCTTCGAGCCACACTACCCGGTGGTCGATTTATATTTAAGCATTAAGTGTACCGTGTAGCGCGCCAGATTTGTTAGACAGCATTGGTTTTTGATCGCACGATATGTCTGCCGCGCGCTCTAATTGCCTGCCAGATCAGCGGTGGAGACATGCCGGCAGCCCTGAACGGCAGGTTCTTTATTCGGGCCGCTCCTCGTGTCGAGTTCGGTGCTTTGGTTAGCCGCTGCTTAGAGGCGGGGCTCGGGCCGAGCTTCGAACGCGGGTCCTTCGGGAGTGCGATAACGGTGTTTGGACGGTTACACGTGCCTTTGCGACCTCTGACGAAGGAGGGGGGGGGGGGGGGGGGGGGGGGGGGAGCGGTCTTGCTTGGCCCGCGGTCTTCGTCAAGGACGCCGCCGCGTTCGCCTGAGCTGTGTGTTGTGTGGCTTCTCTACTCAATCGCGCCGACGTCGTATCGACGTGAGCGCTTCGCTCGTTGTTCGGCGGAGGCGTCCGTCGGCGATTCCGCGTGGATTGCGTATACCGTGTTTACGCGGCTATAATGGTGAATGTTCGCCCTCGTCTTCATTCGTACGTCCTGGGTAAGGGGCGTCCGGTCACCCTCTCTTTCTCTCTCTCTCTGCGTGTCTGTGCGTGTTTCGCACTTTCGCTTGCTTCTCGCGCCGGTAAAGGTGTTCACGCTTTCTGCGCCAACGGAAAGCGCGGCGCTCCGTTCGCTTCCGTGTCTGTCTTGGTCGAGCCTTGCAGCATCGCGTAGGAACGCGTGTGAGGAATTCATTTGCGCGGGCCCCCCGTTTCGCTTCTGGTGTGGTGTTGAGAAATTCTCGGCCGCATTGTTTTTTTCTTGTTTTTTTTTTGCCCCTTCGGTCATTCTCGGAAATCGTCGTCAGAGATCCGACGGCTCTGCTGTTTTAGTTGGCGTCGGTACTTGGCAGGCGTGTTTCGCCGGGGACGAGGAATTTCCTTTATAGGGTTTAGGGGGAAGTAAAGCGAAAGCAATAATTTTTTTTTTTTAATCTTGGGCTTTGACTAGTTTCGTAACGGAACTCGTAAACTGTAGCGTGGGACCTTCTTCATTGGTTGTGTCGATGTCTGTCTCGAAGTTTGCCCGCAATCGTGGCGTTGCGTAGCTGCGCTGGCGAGGTCCGATGCGGTCTCCTTTTTGCTCTGGGCGTCAGTAGTAATCCGTTTGTGCCTTTTTTTCGCGTGGTTTTTGCCGTTGGCGATTTCGTTTAGAGGTCGTAATTAAAGGTGAAAGCCTTGGCTAGTTGGATAGAGCCTCGTTGATTGGATGGGCTCATTTTTCATTTCATTGCTGGTCCTGTGCCTGTTGTGCACGACGCTCTGTGACCGTGCGACGGCAGGAAATGGTGATGGTGCTTCTTTTCTTCCGGTAGTAATGGCCTTGTGATGGAAAAAAGGAGGAACCGCGCACGACAGATATGCCTTCCCACCCTCTTTTGTTTTTGTTTTTATTTTATTCTGGGCCATTGGCGGGAGAAATTGGGAGACCTTTTGTTTCGCCTGATAGCCCGTCGCTACGTGCCGATGCGTTTCTCTGTTGTGCGTGCATGGGGTGGGGAGGCTTCTTTTGTCTGGCAAGTATACGGAAGGCGGCGGTCGTAACCCGAGATGTATGCGATAGTTGCGGCCCCAATATGGCGTAGACGCTCGCCGAGCTTGTGTTTGTGGGATGCGGACGATGGCTTCGTTTGAAAAGAAAGGAAGGAAGGGAAGAGAAAGCGTTCACTTCGAGGAACCGGTGGTAAAAAGAGCGGCTCAGCTTGTGGTTGCCCTTACGCATTCTTTTCTGTTGTTATTCCTTTGTGTGGGCTCTTTTTTATTTCGTCACCCATCGAATGCACGTTCTTCGCGCGGGTCTCCTTTGTGTGCGTCCGTGTAATAAGCGAGAAGAATGGTCCTGTCCCAGTTGTGTGCGACAGTCTTTGTGGCGGCGACGTGTCGGTTCCCGCGCGGAAAAGTCATGATTGAATGCCGGGTTCGTTTCCGCGTCCTCGGGCGACCCTCGAGGGGTGCTTTTATCCCCCCCCCCCCCCCCTTTTTTTTTTCTTCATTTGGTCCGGCATTCTCCTTACTTTTTTCTGCTCGCATAAGTGTGCTTCGGCATTTACGGGAAAGAAGTTTAATGGTAAGCTTGATCCAATTTGTCCGTCCTCCCTTTGGCTTCCGCGATCATACGGGCTTAGTATCGGCGAACCCGTAGTATATATGGGCTTGCGTCTACCGGTTTGCTGCATTGCGCGCACTAGAAGGCTTTACTATAAATAAGTACGGATATCTGCGCGGTGAATAGGCGCGCTTATATTACCTCCGCACAGGTTGCGAAACGATAGCGGCCGAGAAGAATATGTGTGCTACGCGCTGTCGCGTTCTTACAGTCGCGCCAGCCTCGACGTTAGTGTCAGGTCGAGCGGTACAGGGCTACGCCGTGACGAAAATGCGTCGTCGCAGCATTTCTCTCGAGCCTGCCATGGGGGGAGGGTGTTTTTACGGAGACGCTTCTTATCTGTCGAAGATTTATCGTGCGGCTGGCTTATTTTGCGCCGCGCTGTGCCCGACTGGTCGTCCTAAAAGAAGGGTGTACGGGTCTGGTTCGGCCACCGCTGTGCGGGCGGGAGCTGCCGCCGTCTTCGATAAACAAAACAAAAAAAAAAGCATACGTCCAGTGGATGAATTAATGGAGAACGGATATCCGTGTGCATCTGCGTTTGTCCCCTTTACTCCCTTCGGCCTTCTCCTCTATCGACAGTGATGGATGGTTGCACTTTTGAATATTGTACCCCCCTTCCCGCGCAAGGTTTATTATTCTTCTTCGAGGAAGAAAGATGGCGTTCAGACGAAGACCAGGCGAGAGTTTGGTCATGACGAATGGGCGTTTGTTACAAAAAAAAAAAGTAAAAATTAAATTATCGCTTCTTTCGAATTTCCTGTCTCGTCCCGTCATCGGTTGAATGCAGTGTTTCGAATGTGTGTCACAAAATTTCCGATATTACGCCTATTATTATTATTATTATTATTATTATTATTATTATTATTATTATTATTATTATTATTATTATTATTATTACTGCTACGAAGACGCGGTCTGCGCAGCAGCCTAACAAGCGTGGCTTTTTCTTTGAATGCAAGGCACTGTACTGCTTCGAATTTAATGAATGCATTTGCGCAATTCCCTTCACTCGGAATAGGCTACTTCTATTTGCATTTAAGGTTGCGTGCAGTGACTGCTCTGAATATTTTTCTTTTTTTGCATCCTTGCTAACCTGATCAGCACTGGAGTCGCAGTGTCTTGGCCAATTTTCACAGCTACCCAGGTTCCGCTGTTCTAAGCAGCCTCGCTGCCGAATTATGGCGATGGGAATGCGCCCTCGCTTCCTCCCCGCGTTAAAAAGTTCCGGGCCGTTTTGCGCGAAGTTGTGAAAACCTCGTTCGTTCCCGGTTGCTGCGTTACTCGAAGCCAGCGTGTGTCGCTTCTCCACTGTGATGAGAATGCGTGCGAGCTACGTTAGTCAGGTGAGGACATTCTCGATAGGTTGGTGCCCACCGAGCAGATCGGAGAAATAACATACCCACGCCTGGAGTGGGGAGAGCATCGTGTGGAGATAGCGGCCGGCGCGTCGCTCTTCTTTAGCCGATGGCCATCTGCACGCGCCAGAGATCGCCGGGCGTTGATGCGAAAATCCGCTGTGGCGTCGGCGGCGACACTTTTTCGCGCTGCTCGTTATCTGAGCTCGCTGAGTCGTGTAATAAACGTCGGCGCGCCACTGAGCATCCCCCCCCCCCCCCCCTTGCCTTCTATCCTATGTGTCGCTTTATTATAATGAAGCAAGCGGGCCGCGTGCGTGCCTCCCAGTGGGGTTTCCTTCGCCGTCGAAGCGTTGTTCGAGAGTCGAGTAATGAAGCGGAAATTGAAAGATATTGCGCGTCTCGAACTCTCAAAGCCGGTGTCGCCACCCTGCTCTGTCGGCTTCGTTTCGTCTTGCGATAGATACATTTGACATCGGCGTTAAAGTTCGCAGTTTGGTAAGGAAGATGGAAGACGGTCGGATTACGTTTATGAGATTATGGTGTCCTTGCCTAATGTCATCTCATCGGTTTGTTTAACTTATGCGCGAGTCGTTCGCTTCGTTTGCAAACGCGTTGACACGCCGACTCTGTGGAGCAGTTTAGTGGTTTCTTCCGAAGAGCTTTTTTGGTTGACTTTATGACGACAGGTTTGGTGGAGGTCAAGGAATGCTTATGCGGTTGTTTTCGGCGGCGATGACTGTTTACCTGACTGCTTGAGCACACCTATAAGTTTCGAGCATGGCGAATCATAGAAAACACCTGCGCGGCCATCCGCAGGCATTGCGGTTGGGAAATGTTTTCGAAAAGAGAGAAATCATTTATGGAATGCGCAGTCATCCACTTGTGTGCGTGGGAAGCTCTTTCCAGCATATCCCTTGCTGTTCTAAAAGCGTCCCTGAATAATTTAGAGGCGTCGATAGTGCTTGTGCCGCGCATGTGCCCGGCGCCCCCTCTTTCCTCTGAGCCATTCGACCGGAGTTTTAAGGAGCCCCTAGCTTGTTTCTCGCGCGCCTGATGCATCGCTCGCGCTGCGGTGTTGGGGCTGTGAGGCTCGCCGGGGCTTAGTTCGAGCCTCGGGCGCGGGCCAAAGCCGCTCGGATCGGAGCGCCTGCATGCCTGCGTCGGGTCTTTTTAAAATTCACGGAGCGGGGAACAAAGGGGCTAGTAGCTCCTAGCTTGCATGTGCAGGCGTGGGCGCGCGCCTCCTGACTCGCGAACACTCGTGTATTCCATATCCTCCGGAGAGGGGTGGGATCGCGGTGTTTTTGGTACGCGATACTCTTTTAAGGCCACCCGCGGAGGGGTGGTATACGATTTGCATTTTGAAGGCTGAGTGCGCGATTTGAAAGAAGTCTCCCTCTCTCTTCCTCTCGGAGGCGCGTTTGCCGCCAATTTTCAATTTTGTTCCTTTTCTTGTTTCCTTTGTTACGATAATCCAACTGTGGCCGTCTCTCCCTTCGGCCTTCGTGCGTGCGTCCTGGTCGCAGCTGGCTTTTGCGATGTCGCCGGTTTTCGATTCGCGCATCTTCACCCCCCTTCTCCTCCGTTTTTCCCTCTCCTTTGCTTTTCCATTCTGCTAGGAATGGCGAGCTTGCTGTTGTGGCTGGAAGGGCGCGTGCAGGTGAAGTAGCGGGGGTGGTTTCGTAATCCTCCCTCAATTTCGTGCCCACTGCGTGGCTTCTTGGTGTTATAATTTTTTGTTTATGTTTGGATCAGCTTTGTGCTCTGTGTTGGAATCAGCTGCACGTGCGCTCTCGTGTTTCATAGGCTCGTTCCCTTGCAGCGCTTTCCACTGTTATTATTGTTACATACCGCCTTGGAAAGTTTTCGATCACGGAAAATTGAGGTGAAATAGTTATCGGACGCTCAGCTTTTAACGGCGCCTCCTTGAAAACTGAGCGCTTCGTTCGTTTCCTTCGGGCTTCTGCTGAGCCTGTGCAGCGGCGTCTTGCGCGTTATGTAATTGTCATCTACGTGCCTCTCGCGCGCTCGCTGCTTCGTGGTTGCGTGACCGCAGGTAGAGTTGTCCGCTGCTTGCGTTTCACGGCACGAATTATCCGGGTTCCCTTTCTTACGGCTTCCGGCAAGCCGTGTGCATCGATTGACCTCAGCGGCCGTTTGTCCGGAGACTCCCAAAAGAGGAAATCTCCGAGACAAGAGCGAAACGGTGGTGAATAAATTACGGCGCGGTTATCAGCTCATAATGAAGGCGGCGAAAGGATTTTTCTTTTTTTTTTTTTTTTTGTACGGGCTGTAGCGGAAAAATATGCTCTGTTCTGTTGCGGAAGGTGACCTTGCTTCGAGACTCCCCCCCCTCTCTCGTTAAGCTCTTTCCCCTCGAGTAAATTACTCCGGGCTTGCACGAAGGGCGCGTGGGGCTTCGCTTTCGCTGCCGACTTGCTCTCTTTTCCACTCTCTCTCTCTCTATTCTTTCTTTTCTTACTGCGCTTCTGATTTTAAACCCTTCAGTGATGCGTGAAGTGCGCGGGAAGAACTTGATGTGCCTGCCTGCATTCGAGGGCGTATACTGCGGCATCGTTGTTTCTTTTCTATTTCCCGTATTTCTTTTCTCTCTCTCTCTCTCTCTCTCTCTCTCTCTCTCTCTCTCTCTCTCTCTCTCCTTCGTTTCTGTCTTCGCCCCTGTCGGGTGCTCGCTTGAAGGGAATGTCAGCCCGGCCCGTTACTTTCCGCTTTTAACATCTTGTTAGCGCGGTCTCTGGTGCGCCGGTGTAATCATTACGCTCTCGTCGCTGCTCGCTCGTTCTATTCTTGCCTCTTAACGGTTCATTGCGGAGCGAGCGAACGGGGAGCTGCTGCTGCTGCTGCTCCTCGTCCCTGTAATTGCAATCATCTCCAACCCCTTCTTGCCTTTCATCTTTTCTCTTTGTTTGTTTCAATAGTGTGTGCGGACATCTTTGCTCGTCCTGCTTCCTTCCGGTGTTTACAGGCTCGCTTTCTTTCTTTCCATCTGTCTTTTAGTGGTTCCTCCTCCTTCTTCCTTTTTTATTTTTTTTCCCCGCTGTTTTATGCCCCGTTTCTTTGAGTAAAGCATGCTGCTGCGCTTCCCCCCCCCCCCCCCCCCCACCCCACCTTTCCATCTCACCCTTGTGCTCGCTCGGGCCTCGGGCGAGCGCCGCGCGCGCGCACTTAGCGAAATAGAGACGTCACCCTCTTTTCTTGTGATCCTTTACCTCGCAGTTTGAGTCTCCGCTAGCGCCCGAGGTGGCCGCTGGAAAGCGCTATGCGTGGCTGCGACGTTGTCGTCGACGTCGGTGCTCGCGCGCCTCGGTCTGTCTGACGTTCTGTTGTTGATGCACTTGACACGTCGCCGTGTTTGTGCTTTTGCTGTCACCGTTTGTTTGTGTACGTACAACTGGCGGCGAACACCACGTTCTGCGCCCTCGCGTGGGCTCGTCGCAGCGTGAAGCCTCGGACGCCGCGAAGCGTCACGCTGTCATACTCGCAGCCGCTTGGTCGCGGGTTCGGTTCACGCTAGTCGCGGGCCGCGTGTCCAGAGATTGTCCAGAGACAGTGGAGCGACGATAATTAATTTCTTGGCGTTATGCTGGACTGGTGTTAACGGAATGCCTTTTCGTAGCTCGAATTAAGTGAGTTGGAGTTCGCTTCTTTTTCTCAACTTGTGGCGCCCTCTGGGGAGTGGGCGGTAATCAGTCTACTACCCAGAAGACTGCGTGATAACAATCATACGCGGACGGCGCAGGCGGGATCCGCTTCCAAGAAGCGCCAATTGCGCGTGGGAAGTTGGCAGGCGCGTGCTTGACGACTGCCACCATCCATTTTTTGCACCTGTGCCTTTTAAAGCAGGGTAGCTCGGATGAGGGCAGTGGAGTAGAGGCGCGCATGCGCTGAATGGCCGCGTATAAAAGGCGGATGAGAGCAATGTATATACGACTCCCCATAATGACGGTTAAACTGGGATTGTCTGTCGCATCTGACTGGAGGAGCTACTTTTCCCACGATATCCCCCGAGTCGTTTGTAAAGTAACCACTATTCCAATTTCGTTGCACACTGGTCGTGCGCTGTGGCGACTGGCGTAATATTGTCTCGAATCATTGTAGCGTTTGTTGTGTTTGTTTGTTCATGCTTCAAGACTGCCGGCACGTCGCTTTATCGCTTCGTTTGTGATGCAAGACACGCCTAGATTTATCTTGATTGTTCGCATCCAGGCGGAGCCGATTCTACTTTGTGCCAGAATGTTTTAGTAACTTTCCAAGCTTTATCTCAAATGATCGCTATCAGCTTTAAAAAAGTGGCTGAGGCTTTACTTGGTTAAGCCTGGAGAATGCGAAGCATCATCGTGTCGCGTAATTTGGAGGCGCACAACCACAGCGACGGCGCGAGGTGGGCCCCCGTTTCTCCACTGTCGTGACGTCATCGTGTCACGTGGTGTGACGTCATGTATCACGTGATTTGGAGGCGCACAACCACAGCGACGGCGCGAGGTGGGCCCCCGTTTCTCTACTGTCGTGACGTCATCGTGTCACGTGGTGTGACGTCATGTGTCACGTGATTTGGAGGCGCATAACCACGGTGAAGGGCTGAAGTGGTAGCTAAAGTAGTATGCTTCGCATAAAAGAGCACGGCTGACAGCGGTGGGGATTCCGTTCGTGTACCGCCGAGCACGCTTGTTGCTACGCCGCCGCCGAGTGATTCAGTTCTTTGCGGGCGCAAGTCAGCCCGAATAAAGAGTTTCGTTTCGAAGACGTTCTCGCTGTTTTCCTGTTCGCCCGACTGCAGTCACCACTACGTGACAATATCGTGTAGAGACAGCGAAGGCATCGCGTCGCGTGAAGTAATGGAGAAGGGCGCAGGGAATGAATGCGGCATTGAATTGTACTGTCCCGGCCTCGGTTAACGAAGACTGCGGCAAAAAAGTTTGTACCCCTTTGAGTGGGTGTGGCGTGAGGTGAATGTATTAGTTAGCAGTGCCCGTCGACGCGGTGGACGTTCCACGCCGTTTCGCCGTTCGCAGTGTGGCGGCACAGTTTCTGCGGCGGCACACGACGAACCGTGTGTCCTCTCATTAGCCACTCGAGTGTCGTCTCCCCCTCTCCGTCTTCCCAAGAGCGACATGGCGGGGCACCATCGATTGTGCCCTCGCTTCTTTCGCCGATTGGGGGCGGCCTCGTCGCTGCGCGGCTGACTGAGCTTGAGCGCGAGGGAAGAATGCTTCTGGCACACTTGGGTGGTTGCCATGGATATTGGCGTCGCAGCCGGGACTCTCCGCGGTGGCGAACGCGCGCAGTTCGCTGCCTGCCTCCGTTCGACGTTCTGTCGCACCGCCGAAGTTCTTTGTGCGGTCGGCGGCAGCTTACAGAGGCTGACACGCCTGCCGGTCGTTACGAGATGCTTCCGAAAGGCGTCGTATGTCGTATTGGAAAACGTGTTTTCCATTACCGGCTGGTAGCAATTTTAGTAAGAATTAGAAAATCGAGACAGGGAGTTAAGGTGAACCCCTGTCGTATCACTTTTGCCTCCTCTCGGCTTTGCGGAGAGCAACCGGATTCGAAGCGTGGTTGGCCGTTTTCTTTCTATTTTTTTTAAGCAATTGTTGATCAGAACGCGAGGTGGTCTATGTTAATACGGGGCCCTCCAATGCGGCGTCTCTCTCATACTCCGTGTGCAGCTTTCGGGCGTTAAACCCACCGTACTGTATCGTAAACTCTTGGTGGTCAGTTTCCTCTCTCGTGGCCGCCAAGGTGGACTCCGAGAACGGCAGCGACACGTTAGTTTCTGGCGGCTTCTGCGAGGCTATGTGTACAGCCGGCTTAGGGTAGGGGGGGGGGGGGGGGGGGGGAGTCTTGTGGAGGCGGAGGAGGAAGGGTCGAAGCTGGGGTGAAGACTGGGAAGATTGTGCGAAGAAAACGAAAAAAAAAAAAACCCTAGAGAACGGAGGGCTCCTCTTTGTACCGATCGGCGTCGTGCGTGCGCGCTTAATTAGCCAAACTGACTCTCCCCGGCTCGCACGCCCCCTCGCGTCTCTTTGTCTGCTTGTTTCTCCCTCTCTTCTCGCGGGGGAAGTGGGGTAACACCTTTCCAACCTGGGCGCTGCCATGTTGTTTCCGGCGGCGGAACCGGTTTCTAGCAGTCCAGAGAGGAGGCGGGACTGCTAGAAACCGGTTCCGCCGCCGGGAAACAACATGGCAGCGCCCAGGCTTGGAAAGGTCGTTACCCCACTTCCCCCGCGAGAAGAGAGGGAGCCACCAAGCAGACAAAGAGCCGCGAGGTCGGCGTCGCGTGTCCGCGTCATTAGCGTGATAAAAATGGCCCCCTCGGGGTTTGCAGAAGGGCCGTTTCGAGAGAGCCGCCCCTGGCCTCCATTCGATTTACTGTGCACTGCTGGCCGTAGCAACCCTCCTCTCCCGGCCGTTCAACGGAACGGCACTGTTCTCTCTCTTTCCTTTTTCTTTTTTTTTGCGTGGAGTGAAACGTACCGCGTACATCTGAGGTACGAAAGAACGGTGGGCGAGGGAAGCTGCCTGTGCTCTTTCTTCCGCACTCCTCTGTAGATGTGGTGGGCTGTCTGTTGTTGCCCCCTCCCCTCTTTCTCACCCAGGTTAAAACGTAGCTTCGGTAGAGAGGATGGACTGCGTTGCCCGTTCCGCCTTTCTGCGCCGCGGCTTCATCACCACTGGGGGGAAAAGCTGGAAAATTCCTCGCGACCGTAATTCTCCGACCGCCCGTTTATTACCGTAACTACAGCTATGGTAATGCACCGGGGTAATACACAGTTGTATTATACCCTGCTGTTTCTTTTTTTTTTTATTGCCCGTGTGTTACCGTGTGCATGGCGAAGCGACGGCCACGCGCTCGGAGTTGTTAGAAAGGCGGCTCGACGGTCCACAAAATTGGCTCCATATGTTCACCACCAAGAGCTGTGCCTGCACTCTACGCTCCCTGTCCGTTGCAGAGTTCCGTAACGACCGCTCCGAACGTTGGGAAAGTGTGCGGCCCTGCTTGAAAGGCCGGAATAAATTTCTTTTTTTCATGGAGAATTCACTCGTGGAAACAAATCTTGGGAGTAACAGCTGCACTGTACAGCCTTCACGAACGACAGAGCAAGGCAGGAGGAAGGGGGGGGGGGAGGGGGGTGAACACGGTGCTCCGAAGAAGGTCGCCCTCCGTCTGCCTCGTGTTGTATGGGTGTGTCTTCGCTTCTCTCCCCTGCCGCTGGCGCCCGTGAGGCTCCCGCAGCGTCCATGCCTCACAATCTTTTGGCCTTCCGTGGCGCCCTCCTCGAATTACCAGGCATATTTAGTATACCGTGTTACCGTTACAGGAGTATCGGCAGCCTGCCCACCGCCGCTGAGCATGCGCTGATTGGTCCCGATGCTGCCGGCACACGCGCAGCTACCCGGTACTTGGCGCCACCTGGCGCCGTCAAGGCAATTTGAGCATTCGCATTAGCTGCACGCGAGCTTTCGGTGTTCCGGTAGCGGTAACACGGTATGCTAAAGGTTTCTGTCGACAGGCCTCGCTGTTCTTGCCCAGGCTACAACTGTGGCTAAGGTTGCGTGCCCCGACCCTTTAGCGGTGGTCGTTGATCGCTCTTTTGAGCCCTTTACAATTTATACGTGATCATTCCGTCGTAGTTAATGCAGTTATCATATACGCATCCGTCCGTTGTTTTTATTACGCCTTCAGAAAATTTGAACCTTCGCACATGTTGTGGACCCGAGTCGATCAGTCACCGTGGGTTGGGTGCTGTTTGGCCCGTGGCCCCTTGCGCCGGAAAAAAAAATGAAGTTCATTACTATCTTCTGATCGCATCACGTGCAGCGAAGTCGACGCTCATGCCGCGTTTCCTGAAGCA
This sequence comes from Amblyomma mixtum, assembly GCF_055824585.1. Lineage (NCBI taxonomy): Eukaryota > Metazoa > Arthropoda > Arachnida > Ixodida > Ixodidae > Amblyomma > Amblyomma mixtum. The sequence goes on from NC_143019.1 coordinate 59,902,355, forward strand.
CCCGCCTGTCGATCAATCGAAGCATGAAGCGGGCAGCTGGGACGAGGAGGAACCGGAGGAGAAATCAGAGGAGCTTTGGCGCCATCGAAAGGAACCGCGTTGTCTTCGTGACGGGATGACAGGTGTGGGCAGGGAAAGGGTTTGGAGGGAAGTAGGGGAGGGGGGTGCGGTAATTTACCGTCGCACATAGCACCACCGCCACCAACCCCATCCGAGAGGGTAAAAATAGCTCGTGCTGCCTGGTCCCGCCGTCGCGAACGCTCCAACCGTCGAACGCTTCCTTCCTTCCTTCCAGCTGTTTTAAGTATTCAAAACAAGCACAAATTAATAATAATTGAAGCGGGGAGGGGGGGGGGGGGGGGAGGGTGAAAGAGGCCGGTGTTGAGGGAACTGGCCGAGCTGAGATTGTTTTGGCCCGAAGTGTGGGTGGGAAGGGAAAGGGGGGGATGGCAGAACGCGAGGTTAATGCCGCGCATTAAGCGGAAGAAGAGTCTGGGGCCGTTGTGCGCGCATCCCCGGACTGCCGACGAGTGCGGTAAGGAGGAAGATGGGCGCGCGCGCGGCCTCCTGCTGCTCCGTCATCTTCAATTATTCCTCCTTCTCTGCCGCACTCGCCGCCTGTTTGTTTTTCTCGAGCCCCGCCTCCTCTGCGCTCGCTCCGATAGCGGGTGATGTCGCCGGTGCAGGTTCGTACCGGGAGTGGGCGGAAGAAATCAACCGAGACTGTGCGTGCGCTGCAGCTCTTCTTTCCCCGAGCCGACGTGGCTGCTGCTCTTGTGTGTTGGCCGAGGGGGAGAGGAGGGAAGCCTCAATGGCGCCGCTTTGTTATTGTGTACGCCAGCGTGCGGCTGAGGTCTGTGCGCGCCTCTGGGAAGACGGATGGGCGGTGGTGGTGGACGTGGCGAGGTTTGCTCGCGCGCACGTTGCTATTTCCGACGCCTCCCCGAAGGAAAGCGTAGCGCTTGGTACGAGGAGGGGGGAGGGTGTACAGTATCCGGTGTCTTTTTTTCTCTCCTCGCTCTCTTCCCCCGCTACGACGTGACCCGTAGAGGCCTCTTCCCGCGACTCTGAGAGAGAGCCTCAAGGTTGTTGGTTACGCAATCGCCTCACCTTCTCTTCCACTGTCTTCGCCCGATTTGACCGCAAGGACGCCCTACTACGCCACTGTGTGTTTGTGGCGGGGGAGGGGGTCGTTATACGTCGTCAGATGTTGACTCGACGTGTGCGCTAGCAGTGTTCTGTATGGTGATGCATATCTCTTCCGGGTTTCCCTCTCGTGGCTACGCAGAGTACGGAGGTTTCGTTTCGTAGCTCTCTCTCTCTCGACTGCCTTAACGGACGTCCAGGTACGTCACTGCTAAGTATTCATCTTGCAGTGATGACTATGGCAAGTGTGCGAAACAAACAAAATATACCGCTCCCCTTGTTTTGCCTGGCGGAGGATACGTAGCTATGCTTAGGCCTTCTTCTGTGGTGTTGAGGACCTGCCTTCATTCAGCCGGGTCTCGGGTACTCTCAGCCATGACTTGATGACTCTAGCCTCGTTAGCCCGGCCTCTCTCTCTCTCGCTGCCGCCGGACTGCGAGTAACGGTTCCAGACTAACCAGACTACTAAACTCGTCACGGAATCGTCGGTTTCTTTCTCTATCTCTCTCTCATTCTCTCTCTCTCTTTCCGTCTCCTCCTGTTGCGCGTCGTCCTCGTCTTGGCTCAGCTCATCTTGGCTCATCGCTCCATCGCCGCCGCTGTCGTCGTGCTCGTCAAGCCCGCTAAATGTAGCGGCGAGGCGAGGCCGACGTCGTGGTTGTTGTCTCTGCGCCAGCTTGCTTCTTCCTGACGGGACCCCACCTCTCCCGCGGGCCTTTCGACTCGTGACGTAACCGAACGTGTGGGCTCCCCCTCGCACACCGCCCGGAACCGCCTACTCTAGCGCTTTAAAGCGCTTCGCTGGCCGTGTCAGTTTGTCCTCGGATTCAGCATTTTTCGACGCATAACCGAGTCGTTGCCTACCTTGGCGCCCTTCTGGTTTCCGGGGTGTGCTTCGGCTTCTTCTGCTCTCGCATTTACACCCGCTGTTGCCGTTTCCGGCGACACGTGGGGTAGCCTCCTCACCCCCCCCCCCCCCATGCACACACACACGCACACACACTCTTTGCGGCCTGGCCCGAAAGAAGCAGGTCGAGGTGTTGCTGCTGCTGTTAGTCACGCGCGTGCTACCGCCGCACTTGCCCCCCGCCCTCACCCCAAATCCGAGCTTCCGCGCTGCTTCGTCGCCCGTTTCAAAAATAGCCCCTCGGAATCCGCTCGGAAGAAGTGCCGCCTCCGCATCCTCTGCCTGCCGTCCTTCGGCCGCCTCGCGCCCCGAATCGTGCGGCGACGGCTCTGGGTCGCGCTCCGCTGACGTTGTTTGTGCACCCCTGGCATTCCCTGCGTGCGTTGCTGCTGCTGCTGCCTGTCTGGACGCGTTCGCGCGTTGTTCCGAGTCGCCTGCGGGTGTTGGCCCTCGATTGTCGATTCGGAGGGTTTAACCTGGCGCAGTTAATGCGTCTCCGGAGAAGCGCTTTAGGAGAAACGGGTGTATCGGGACTGCCTTTGTGACGTCACAACCCCGTTTCATCTAAGCTTTCAGATCAAACCAGTTGGGAAGCTCTTCTCCGTGTAAAGTGACTTGGCTCAGTGGCCACTTTCAGGGTGCTTATAGGTGCTTGCGGATGGCGGCGCCATCTGGATGTGACCATTATAAGCTGGTGTCATGTGTCACCAAAGCAGCATAAGAAAGGAGATGAGTCTGCTGCTGTGCGGTAATTTATTTTGGCGTGGTTGTAATGGACGTGTAATAGGTCCTCTTGGACGTCGTAGTTCTTCGTTGGCGCGCATCAAAACCAGCCGTCTCTTCACTCAAACACAAACGGACGAAAACGTAAAATATTTGCACGGTTGCGGATGTGCTAAGCCTCGCCGTTGTGGCCGTAAAGTTGGAGAATGTTTCCACCGTCGCGAAGTACCACCGCCTGCACCGGGCGGCGTCTTCGTGTCGAGTTGAGCCGCGTTCGCGGAAAGCAGACTTTCCCAGCGCCATCCCTCATCCGGGTTCCTACCGCGACGAAGTCCGTACACATGTACAATTCGTTCTGCGCTACCCGACACCTCTTCCACGCTCGCTTTACGCCGTGACTCGTGTTTCCCTATCCGTCTTGCTGTTCGGGCTTGAATACCAAAACCGCGACTGAATGGTGTGTTCGCCTCCCCGCCGTTTCGTCTTCGCCTGTCCACTCGCTCCTGCTGCCTGCTCCTTTTTTTCTTTTCCTTCTTTGTCACGTATTTCGTCTCAATCCTTCGCGCATCGGTTCTGCTCTGCGCGCGCTTTTTGTTTCTCTTGTCCCAATGCCCCGACTCACTCCGTTGCCACTTGGCAACTGCTCTTGCTCTCCGCCGCCTCTTTTCCTCCCTCTCTCATCTAGATCCCCCTGGGACGTGGTGTAACGTGTCTCCCGTCTTCCCTCATTCCTGGCCGCTGCTCCTATCCTCTGCTTGGGTTGCTGATTCTCTCCGCTGTTCTCGATGCCAAGCCAAGCTGTTCCTAGCTGTTCTCGGGAGCACGCGGCTCTCTTGACATTCACACTTCGCGATGGCGTGTCACCTCTTTCCCTCGCTTCGCTGTCCGCCGACGGCGCGCGGAGACAGCGTTTTTGCTTGCGTTGTACCCAAACGACGCTCGGAGGAGGAAGTATTCGGGGGTGGACGCGGTTTTTACGCGGCATTATTTGCGTCTCTTTGGCTGCTCTTGCTTCCTCGCTTCAAAAGATGAGGACGCGTTGTTCGCTCTCGTTCCCTCGAGTGTTTCTTGGCGCTTTTCTTGGGGCTGTAATTGAAGGTGAACTATGCATGCAAGTTTGCGTGAGACGTTCCGCGCTCTGGAAAGTAGCAAAGGCGTCATGTGCCGCATTCACGTGCTGGCGATTCAGCGGAATCTTGTCACTCTGTAGCACTCATGTGCTACTCAGCGTTAATAAGCTGCTGGTCTTACACTAAAGAGGTAGCAACGGCTGCTAAACGAGAGCGTTTAGCGCATAAGGTCTGTGTCGCTTGCATCGTAACAATGCCCGGTATGTGACGTCAGCATTCGTACTAGATAGCTGATTGGTGCCCGTCCGTCACGTGTGCGTTCGTGGAATGTGGTTCTTTCGCTCGGAGGCCGAGCGTAGGGCCGTATTGGGACGGGACTCGCCCCATCTATGTGGTCTTTATTGCAGCGAATTTTTATTCGTTTGTTTTGTTTCATTCGTCTTTCTCTTTCTTGTCGAGTGCGTTTCAAGTTGATGTCAGCAGAGGGCACTGAAGTGCAAACCGGTGCGCGTTTTGTTGTTTGTTTTAGAGACGCTGTACCGCACGTTTGGAGGCGAGTCGGGTATTGCAGCTTTTATTTAGGGGGCGAAATAAACGACTTAGGTCTAAAAAAAAAAAAGTATAAAGTGTCCCGCCATTCTGTGTGACGACGGCGCGATCGTAATTACGGAGACTGAGCGACACTGGCGGCTCTGCCGGGTGGTCTTCGTACTTCGCGCCCGCTCTAGCGAGCCGCCGAATAGCATTCCCTCGGTCGCGACGTTGATTGCTCGGCCTCTCCGTCCGGGGCGGAATGGATCGGGAACTATGCGCTTTTTCCGCGCCGACGCTCGTCCGAACTCCATCGACGACGAGGGATCGTTCCGTCGGCGCCGGTCATTAGCTGCCGCAGCGAGCCACTGTGTGTGTCTTGGTGGTAGTGACGCATCCCTCGTCCTAATTACGTGCACTACTGTTCTGCGGTCGAGTGCGCAAACTGCGAAGTTGGCCGGAGTCCACTTGGCGCGAGTTTTTTTTTTTTTTTTGCTTTGGGCCGGCACTTTTGTTCGTTCTACCCCCCTCCCTCCCTCTCCTTCCTTCTACGCCACGTACATAATCGCACAAGACTTCCCTGCGCGTTTGACGCTGTTTGACCTTTTCGTCTCCATTGAAAGTCCCAACGCGACTATTAGTCCCATTCGTGGCGACGGCGCCCGCCTGCTCTCGCCCATGCGCAGTTCTTGACTCTCCATGTCGTTAGCGCGGGTCTTCTAGTGCCAAAGCACTACTTGACGCTGCAAACCCAACCAAGAATCTTGTGTGAAGCCTCGGAGTAGCTCGGGTTAGTTCGGAGGATCGTCGCGCCAGCTGTAGCCAATGGGAGGAGCGCATCGCGCCAGCTGCCTCCGAGTGGAGAGAGGATTACCAACTACGTTAGAGCCGTACCACTTCTTCGTCTCGAACTCTAAACGAACTAGATCGAGACAGAGCCGCCCTAATGTCGGCCACCCGATGAGGCCTTTCTTCTGCAGAATTTTTTTTAGAATTTCGCCCCCGTTGAAACGGTGACATGACTTCCTGAGCAGCAGAACGATGCCATAGCCGTTTGGGGAATGCGGCGCTATGCTTTCGCAGTCCACATGTAAAAGAGAAAAAAAAAATGCAGGGCGAATGTTTATTTCGCCTTCGTATCTCTTGTCGATTCAGTGAACAGAGCGAGATGAAGCAGTCGCGCCGCGCATCACAAAAGGGACTCGGGGGCCACGACTACTATATATACCACGGTTGCTCGCCTCAATGCATGGGCGCATGTGTTGGGCTCTGCGTGTGCGTGCGCTCTGCTGCCCGCCCATTTCACGCAGGTCACATATTCGTTCGTCCGCTCCCCATCTCTATCGCTCTCCTGTGCGCGCTTTGTGCTGCCGCAGTGTTCTGTACTTTGAGCGCGTCGCCTGCGCCATCCTTGTCAGTCCGTCCCAGTCGCCGACTCGCTTGGGTGCTTTGAGTGAGGCCGATTATTTATTTATTTTTTGTTACGGCTGTCTTCGTCGCTCGGCGTCGTTGGGGTTGCAAAAGCATCGCAGATGCGCCAGGGGTTGCTAGGGTTGCGTACCAAGTCCGTCCCCCCCCATTCCCCGGAGGGTTGACTTTCTCCGCACGGCCTGCTCGCTGTGTGGCGAAACGCGCTGCGGCGCGCGCGTAGAAATTGGCCGGCCGTAGGTCGGAGGGGATCGAATTGGGTGCTGGCTTCGTTCTGCTATGTTTATCTGTCTTCCACTTCGTTTTGATAGCCGCCGCGCTGCGGCGAATGTCGGAGTATCGTACCGTCGAGTCGGAGCAATTCGACGCAGTACGAGGTGCAACCCCTTGCAAAACAAAACAGAAATGCAAAGCGGCTTCCGACCAAAAGTGGTTGGCAAAGCTGGGGTAGGAACTGTTTTTTTTTTTTTTCAGGTGCACCTGGTGTATTTATAAAAAACATGAAATACAAGCGCACAACTTCAGGGACCCAGCAAAATTTGTTTATGGGTCCCGACCACTATAAGCTAATACATATGATGTAGACGACAGCAACAAATAACGCAACTATATAGCAATAAGCATATTACAGCAGTTACAGTTGCGTGTATTAAGGTTAATATTTTAAAATATGCGGTTGTCTCAAATGCCTGTCCAAAATGTTGACCGCCATTGAGCACCACCGTGGCGTTGAAGCGGTCATGCGTTTGGTTCGCACCATCGGTGGCGGGGTGCGATTGAGAAACACGCCTGACTCATGCTATGCGATGCTGCTGGCGTCAGCGCAGAGGACGCCTCGAAATGGGATGACCGGATTCTTCGTACTTTACTCCGTTGCTGCGTCTTGCTTGTTTTGTTTTTCCAGCCGTGTAGAGGGGCAGCGTTTCCCGCGTGCCGATAGCGGCGGTGTTTCGGGCAGCGACTTGCGCCGCGTACGTGCGCTGCCTTCGATGTTGCGTGCGGGGTGCGCTGTCGAAAACCGGCAGATGGGATGACCCAGATACTGTTTGTTTCTTGTCTGTTCGAAGTGTCGCAGTCGTGAAAGCGAAGTGGGCGTTTCCGTTTTTGCGGCCCCGAGAGAATTTCGAAGGGTCACTGGGAAAGTACGTGGCAAAATTTGGTGGTGGACGCTTTGCCGGCTGAGCAACTTGGTAGGGGCGGGTGCGGAATATTGCTTGACAGCGTGAATGTCGAGTGCTCGGGCGCGGATCTTTGGGCGGTTTGCGAACGAGGTCTTATATGCACGAAGCTTTCACGGCGCTCTGTGAATAGCCAGCGACATAAATGAGTTTACGGTTGTCGTTGAAGAGGTTTCGACAGAGCGTGGGTACAAGACGGTGCGGTTTGATAGAAGTGAGTAGGCGAGGTCTCTCTGTACGCTGAGTAACGTGAAAATAAAACTGCAGGGGTCTTTCATGCGCATGGTCCACTCGAAGCTTCGAAACTTTTGGAAATGAGTGAGTGCGGATTTTTTTTTCTTTGCTTTTTGCCGCTTTGGGAAGGGTTCCCGCACTCTAAAGGGAAAGGGAGTGCACTCATACTCCCTTTTCGCTCCCATATGGGCGTATTCGTGTCTATAGTCGAATACAACTTAAGTCTGCAGTGAAGCTCCGCCCACATTCAGCCTCCGCGCACAGAATTCCTACGCGACAAAAAAGTAGTCCGCTGCTTAAACGTTTTTTGTTATGTAAACAAGAAGCTTGTCACAGGAAAACAATTATAAGCTCTAGGGTTTTGATACGTGGATTGTTTGATATAGTCAAACATTAAAAAGCTGATTTCGTTTACAGGTGCGATTGGCCAGCGGAGTAATACAGGACGTCGCGGACCGCGGCCCAGTGTTAGCAACTGCTGTTTTCTTAAGTTGTGTCCTACTATAGTGTGCTTCTTTCGAGGTGTCGAAAATCATCTCGATTTTATTTGACTTACGCAGCTCGTGTGTGTGTAGAGGAAGGGAGAGAAGTGAGAGGGTGGTTCTGTTGACGGCCGCTTTCCTTTCCTTTTTAATGATGTAGGCCCCCTTTCCTGCGGCGGAGGCGAGCGGGAAGAGGGAGTGAGGCGGAGGGGGAAGAGAGGAAGGGCAGTGCGCGTTGCGAGGGCCGGTGTGGCCGCTCTGCAAGTTAGCCTTCTCCTCCCGGGGGCGGCGAGCGGTAGTGACCTGAGCGGGGCAATTAGCGGGAGTGGCGGCGGCGTCGCCGTAGCGTGCGTCGGTGATGCCGCCGGCCCCTGGCGACCTCCGGTGGCGAGGCCGTGACGCTATGCGCTTCGGGTGAAGAGTAGTGGGCGGTGTCGCCGGTGCCCGAGCTCGTCGGGCGTCCGGCGAACTATTAGGGTTATTAGGTTCGCTCTAGGAGGGATCTCTCTCATCTCTCTCGCACACTTTTCCTGGCCCTTTTTATTTTTTTTTCCGCTCTCCTCCGTTCCCCGGTGCGTTCAGTATGCAGCGCGTTCACGAACCCCCGGTATATATCAGTCTATTTACCCGGGCCACTTGGGTCGTAACGGTTGCGGAACTCCCCGTAGGGAGTCCCACGTGTCGAAAACAACCGGCGCGCTTCGATTGGTCCAAAACTCATCAAGGCTTTTTTTTTTACGATTGTAGCGCCACGTTGCGGCGTACAGATGAACTGCTCGGCAGCGCTGCCCGAAACGCGGATACCGTGAAGACGGAAATTTTGCAGGGCCCCCGCTATAAACTCATTGCCCAGTTCGTTAGGCGATGACACTGTTAGCTAGCTACTGGGAAACTTGCCGGAGTTTGATTCAGGGTTCCGTAACTGGAACGATGAAATAACTCCGCGGTACTTGTAGTCGAGTGGAGGAGAGGCTGGTAGATAGGCCTTCCGCCGGACATCAGTAGATTAGATTATATATTCTGCCGCGATCGTGTTCCTGTCCGCGGAGGGATTAAATTAAGGGATAGCTCCGATTTGTTGCCGGATTCGTGAGGCGTTCACTGCTCGCTTCTTTTCTGCATTAAATTGGATTACGCACTCGTCGGCCGGCGTTCTCCGGAGACTTACGGCCGCGCATGCGCCGTTCGTTGAAAAAGAGTATCCGCTCCGCACGCGGTCAGCTCGCCCGACTTGATTGGATGAGCTGTACCTCTCCCCGTGTGCCCAGGTCGGCGAGGCCCTTCCGCACGGGGTAGGCGCCGGTACTAATGCGCCTGCGCGTGCGTGGGTGCCTGTTTGATTAATGTCGCATGTGGATTTTCCGGCCGAGCTGTACCAACACCGCCCGTGGTCCGTCCGGGGGAGCGTTGTGTGCTGCGTGTGCCTGCTTGCACTCCGATGATGCGGGCCGGCAATTTTTTGTGCCGCCTCGAGCGCGCGCTGGCTTTCGGGGCTTTCTGTGGCGTTCCGTTTGTTGACCGTCGATGATGGCGGCGGCGGCGGTCAAGTAAGGAGGGCGAGCGGAACGGACGGTGTTTGTCCAGCCGGCCGCTGCTGGCTACGGCGGCGACCAGCGGGCCCTGGCTGCCGGGCCCAAATTGTTTTGCGGCAGCTTTGGTGACCCCCCCCCCCCTTCCCCCCCCCCCGTTTCACCCAGCGCCGCGTTATAATGCATTTCTGAAAAGTGCCTGTGCACTGCCTCTGTGTCGGCGGCGGCTCTGGTTTCAAGCGTGCTGCGGGCCGACTCTGATTCCCCGCGGTTGCCTCGCGCCCATTGTGATTGAAGTGGGACGCCAGGAGTATAGGAATACTTTAATGCGTTAGCTTTACGAAGCATCATCGGGGAAGAACAAACAAACAAATGTTTATAGTTGTATGGTTTATGTGGTTTTAACGTCTCAAAGCGACTGAGGCTATGAGGGGCGCCTTATGGAGGGCCCCGGAAATTTCGACCACCTGGGGTTCTTCAACGTGCGCTGACATCGCACAGTACACGGGCCTATAGAATTTCGCCTTCATCGAAATTCGACCCATAAATGTGTCGTCGCTCATCAAATTCGCCCATTTGCTGGAGAGATGCAACGTCACATCCGGTAAAGGCGTGAGCAGCTTCTAAGCCCTGCCGCTGGGGCTCCTCCAGCAATCGGATAGAAGAAAGAACCCTTGCGTTGACGTGCGCGCCTTTTATTTTCAGGCTTCGCATCCGTTTGAGACGGGCACGCCTTACAGTACGTGTCCGCTGATTGTCGGCCGCGCCAAATCTGCACCGCGCGATTAGAATTCTGCGCGCGCGCGCGCACTTGTAAGCTCTCCGATAATTCTCTCGTTCGTCCGGCAGATGGGGTCCCGCGCGCACGTTCTGCCGCGCTAGCAGCAGCAGCAGCAGCGAAAGGTTGGTTAAGCGGTTAGCGTGTGCGCCGCTTTCCGAGTCACGTTCCGTTCCTCCGGCCTTAGCGCCCACTCTAGGCCGCTCACGTTCTGCGCGCGCAGTTCCGAAACCTTCTCCTGGCGCCGTCCGTCGTCTTCGCTCTTATCAGCCACTACCTGCTCTGCCTCCCGGGTCTTTCTCTCTCTCTCTTTATCCCTCGCTTTCTCCCTAATTGAAGAAAGGGGGGGGGGGGGGGGGGGGGGCGCACTCTTTCTTTCGTCTCCGGACCATTAATGACGCTCGTGACGGGTCCTAGTTTGCCTGTGCGTCGCGTGTGTGCATGCGTGCTCGCGCATATCGCCTCTCGAGAGGAAGCGCCCGGCCGGACGCTGTGTGTCGCGCGGGGGGGATATTAGGCCGGATATGTGTCGAAGTTTATCCGGGTATCGCCGGCGCTCGATATCCGGAGCGTGGGAAACGCGTGTGGGCGCGCGTGACAGGGGAGTGTATACTGGTTGCTCGTCACACACGGGGAACGCACGCGAGCGGTGGCGGCCTCTCTTCCCGTCGCCGTGTAATTGCCCCGTTTTTCTCGCGTCTGGTCTGTGGGTTTTTGTTCTGCTAGTCTTTCCTTTCCCTTCCTCCTTCCCCTCCCTCCCTCCTATTCGGCTTCTTTCCCGTGTGTACTCCATAGAAGCTGCAGGCGCGGTTTTAACTCCTCGTTTTGGATGTATTAGTATAGCATATTACTTATAAGCCCCCTGTATGCTAGAAAGAACGGTTGACAGCTGTCGCTGAATCTCACGTTAACCCGTGTGAACCGGGCTGTCAATATTTGTCTGTTTCTCAGCCTTTTATGCCTTCTTATGGGTAATTCGACTCATGGAGTGACTTCATTCCTCTCCCCCCGTCGTGTCTGCCCTCATGAAGTCGAGCGCAGTGCGTTAAAAAAAAAAAATCCGAATGTGATCACTCGCTGTTTATATGTTCGTAGCGTCTTTTATGTCGGCGGTGTGTACGATAGTGCAGTCACCCCCCCCCCCCCCCCCCCCCGTCGTCGTCTCTCTTGTATATGTAATATTTAATTTGCCTTTACTATTTTCTGGTCTTAACAGTCAAGTCGTATAAATTAGTTTGGGCAGATGAAAACGAAATAAAAATGGGTGTTGCTTAGCCGGCACAGTGCGAATCCAGTAGTGCCGAACGACAGAACGTTACCCGCCAAACTGAGTTATAAAGGCGAACAAGCGAGTAATTTCTCTAGCTCGATGTACCGTTTTGGCGACGGCCGTCTTACGAGCGGGAAACGTTTGAATCGCGCGCTCTCGCCGCGTTTTTAGCGCGCGCGTTCGACGGCTGCGCGCGAAAATGCGAGTGTTTGTTCGGCGCGAACCCGTTTAGAGGGGAAAAGAGAGCGAGAGGGAAAAAGTGTAAAGAATGAGGGGGGGGGGGGGGGGGGGAGTTGGAAGGAACGGCAGTGCTTGTCCTGCTTCTTCCGTTTGATTTGCGAAGTGCGTTCGCGCGACTCGAGCGATATTAGTTTAACCCCTCCCTCTCCTTCCTGGCTCTTCACTGCCCCCCCCCCTCTCTCTCTCTCTCTCTGTCCATCTCCCCTGTGTTTCCCGTCGTAACAATGTCCGGTGCGAACAAAGCCAGTCCGTGCGTCGCAGTGGGGAAGCAATTTCTCTCGGACCGTTCGCGTTGCTGCTGTTGGACGTTATTTTTCGGCACGAATTGTCGCACGCAGCTCGGAGCGGAAGGCAGTTTTTATTTCGTTTGACGTGTTTTGTTTGTTTGTTTCGTCCCCCCCCTCCCTCCTTTCTCTCGAGTCGATTTCGGGGATATTTTCGCTCAGCGCCGGCCCCGCTGGGTTTGAGTCGGGTCGTGTGGCGCGTTATATATCTCAGGCTCTCTGGAGTGGCGAGCGCCGAGTACCGTGTCGACGCGAACGTAAGGGGGAGACTCCGCGCCGCTGATCAATCTGCTGTGGAAAATTTGTTCCTAAGCGTTAAACCATATGCTCAAGTTACCTTACTTGAAAGAGGTGATACAGGTTTGAGAAGGAAATATGCAGGTTATGTTCACCCGCCATCGTGGACGTCAACATCGTCTGCCACAAATTTCTTGACAGATTTGTGAGATAGACTATCTAGGCGTGGCCGCAGGGCAGCATGGACGAGCACTGCTGCTTGGAATCGCGCGAATACGGTACCCGGTGGCGGGCGCTGAGCGAATGGAGACGTCAGGGGGCGTGCTGTGGAAATAAGCCAGCCGAGCGACAGCAAGCAGCCGGGCAAGTCGAGAAGCAGCAGCGAGCCGCCGCTGCATTGTCCAATGGGGGGAGAGAGAAAAAATAAAAATGAAGAGGGTAGGCAGGAAGCTTTATTGGCTAGCTGGGCATCCGGTGTTTCGTTGCAGGCCTTGCCGACACTTTTTTCCCCCGCCGAAGGGACAACAAAAAGAAGAAAGTAAGGAGAGAAAAGACTCTCACGACTGGGCGTCCGAGCAAAGAGCACTTCGGTTGGTCTTTGTAATCTCTGCCGCACCACACCTTCTTTGGAAACCTGCGACTTTTTTTTTTTCTTGTTTGGAGAACAAACAAAAGGGCGTGCTTGGGCTTGCCCGAAGTGTCGCATTGAGGTGCTGGTTGGTTTGGAAGCTTTTTAACGCCGTGGCCGCCCTTAAATTGTTCGTTGTGGGGATGGAAGCAGTTGCCGTCGTCGGAAATAAATCGTTGTTGTGCGGAGGGCGTGAAATTGGTCCAGCGATGGGGCCCTTCGTTACGGCCAGAATGTGCGGCAAATAAAATTTCAGATCTTATTTTCGCCGTATTGTCCAAGTAGTCCAGGTTTTCGTCGATGTGACTCGTTTTGTTGTGTCGCCGAAGCGACACGATGCCATTTGTCGGACAAAGCGCCGTCCGACGGTGGCACCTCATCGACGGCCTAGCGGTAGAGCTTCCGGTTCGTATGCGCGAGGTACTGGGTTCGAATCTCGGCAGTTCCCGAACTCGAAAGGTCCACGACGGGGCGTACAGCGAACTTGGTCAAAAAGGAGTTCGAGCACGTTTCACGACTGCTCGTGCAGCGGCGAATCGTTTTTCCTGGCGAAAACTTAGGCGTCGCCGCTAGTCCTCCGTTATCTTTTTTTTCCGCTTTCCATTTCTATATTTTTTTTTTATTTTTCGGCGTTGTTGAACTCCCGGATACGTCGTGAAGCAGTTTGGCGTTGTTCGTCGGTTCGCCGCAGCTATGTAAGCGGCTCTCTCGTTCGAGTCGGGCAATGTCCGAAACGGAAGAAGCCATGAAGAGCATTTTTTTTTCTTTTTTCATTTCATTTCCCCGGTCTTCGCTCTTTCACTTCGTCCGCTTACTGTAACCGCATCTCCGGAAATCGCTCGCATATAGTATATAAAGGCAGGAGAGGGTAAAGATAGAGAAGGAGGAGAGCCCGCTGGTCGCCGCCGCCGCCGGAGTGGTCTGAAAATTGATGTTGCGGAAAATGGGAAAAATTTCCCCCATCATTTCGAGTTGGAACGGCGGCTGCAACAGCAGAAGCGGCCCTTTTCGCTTTCTTTCTCGGAGTTTATTTACTCCATCGTCGTTCGCCTGTTTGCTGGCCGTTTTCTTTTTTTTTCCTTCGTCCTGTATGTGGTAGCGGTCGTCCCCCTGTGTTGTGCCTCGCGTCTGATAGTGTTTGTGGCTCCCTTATTGTTTTACGTTGCTTACTCTTTCTGAATGCTGGCTCTGCGCTTTTCCTCGTAAGGTTAGCGTCCTGCAGTATCTCCCCCCCCCCCCCCCCCTTGTTTTGTGTTTGTGTGTGTATGTGTGCGCTGTAGTGGGGGGAAGGGGGCGGAGTCGGGCATTTTTGCCTCCGGAAGGAAAAGGCATTGGCCCTGCGTGTTTGCAGCGTCGCGGTCGGGGAAAGGCCGTTGCCGCGCTTCTCAACAACGATGTCGGCGTGCTTGCTTGCACGATCAGTGGTGTGTTGTGTGTTTGTGTGTGCGTTAAACGGGGCGTCCTCTTCCTACATATCTGACTTTGGTTTTGGCGGGCTGTTGTGTGCAGCGTGCTCCGCCGGTAGTTTGTTGAGCAGCGCTGTTGTTGTTTCCGTCTTCGCTTCTCGTCGACTGAAACCCTTGTTAATTTTTTCTTTGATTTCACCCTAGGGGGAAAAACCGTTTGAGAACCGTTTCAGCACCGACGCTCGCTCTGAACTGTAAATTTTTTGTCGAGCGTTTGTTATGCGAAATTGCACGGTCGAGCTTTTTTGTTTGTTCGTTCGCTTCGTTCCTTCGTCCGTTATTCTGCTGCGGAGTGCGTGTTATGGCTTCTCGCTCGAACGCTGCAGAAAATGCGAAATGCTAGTTTTGGGCGCGCGGTCCCTTTTATAAATATGTTCACGTACGCTTGTCCAGAGATACCCGGCGCGTTTACGCACCGCCGGCTCCCTCCCTAACCCTAACCCAGGCCTCCCACTGGCGCCGACTCCGGACCCGTACTGCTTCTTACCCTATTCTCCTTCATGCCCGCTACCCCGATCAGTTCCTTTCCTCCTGTAAGCTCTGCGGGAAACCGGGAGACTTAATTCATATCCTTCTCACAGGCCCTACCTTCCCACACCCTCCATCCCCAACCACGGTGGAGTCGTACTGGGAGACTCTCCTGGCCAGCTCCGCTGCTGCTGACCAGCGCCGGATAATTACCGACGCCTTTGCCCCCTCTGCATTTCTTGGCAATAAATGTTTCAACCACCACCACCACATCTGCCGCCTCGCCCCTGGTTATCACAAAAACACAGTATCCGCGATGCAAATATGGTCTCCGCTCGCCAGTTATGTTTGTCTCAGCTTCGCAACTGGCCGACCGCCGACATTGTAGCGTTTGAATTCCATTCCCATAAATGATGCTTAGGGGTTTCTTTTTGTAACTTTTTTAGTTTGCGAGAGGCACCCTGTGTATAAAAAGTGTCCGTTACGAGATTTAAGGAGCGTTTTCGCTGGAGGCTTGTTGGAACGTTATGTCGGATAAAGCGTGGCTTTTTTTTTGTTTTTTTCCTATCTCTGACCAGTCTATTTCTTTGTCGCGCGAAAGCTCCCTTCGAACATCGGTTCTAGGAAGGAGAGGCCTTCCTCACTGGACAAGGAGGTGTACCCCCCCCCCCCCCCTTGCTATCCTTGGCACAAAGTGAAAAGAAAGAACAGGTGTCGTGTTCCCCTTTTCCCCTTCCGAGAACAAGTGAGGCCTAAGAGAGCGGGAAAGGGCGTGCAATCCGAGTCTCTCTCCGCCTCTCGAATCATTCTCACCTCATTCGGAGTTCGCTGGGGGCGCCCCGTTGTCCCTTCCTAGTCACCCCTCTCGTTTCCCTTCTCCCCTTGAGGCCGACGTGGTCGCCGTCGTGTCATCAATCTCCCGTTTTAGCGTAGCGCGTCACCCGTGTGACGCTCCGCATCCGTTGCTAGCGCGTCCGCCTCCTGGCCCGCCGTAGTCGCGCGGAGAAAGCGGCTCCGCGGAGTTGGGTGCACGATGAATGTAAAATGCGGCGGCTTCGGCCGTCAGCGCCAGACGCCGCCGCCGACCGCCGCCTGCCCCCCTTCAACGCTTCTGTGCCCCTTCGAACGGCGTCGGCAGGAAAGGGGTGTCGTCTCCCGGCTCATTTGGCGCACAACGCGGCCGCATTGTTGTCCACGAGAGGCCGTGTTAGGTTGCGGAGGGGGAAGGGTTGCGTTGTGACAGTGCTCCCTCGCCCGTAAATAGATGGCTGGGGGAGGGCTTACTCACCCCCCCCCCCTCCCACTCCAGCCTTGTCTGACTCTTTACCCTCACCCTCTGTCCTTTCGCCTCTTATGTTGTAACAGGCGTGAGTAATGCACTTCGGCAGGAAACCCGACACCCCCGTCCCTCCACCCTCCCTCTATGCCGGGCGCCATTCTCTTCTTTTTTGATGCTTGTTTCTTTTCTCTTAATTCTCTCTCCGTCGACGCAAGGTCACTTTTTTTTTTGTCGTTTTATTCGAGCGCTTAATTGTCCGAGTCTGCTTTATATATATACCGCGCACACGTTGTGTGCGGAGCAGCCGACGGAGAGCTTGCGCTCTCTTGATTGTTCGCGCTGCCAAAGCAATTCCGTGTATCCAGCCGCTGCGGTGCCAAGTGCCTGAAGTGAAGAAGGCGCGGGGAATAAAAATGTACGTCTCGCTTCCTTGGCGCTGGAGCTGCTGGGCATTATTGCGGCGTCCCTATCGCTGGCGTCATTTTTTTTGTCTGTTATATTAAATAATTTGCATGCCATCGGATCGGGGTTTTTTTTTTTGTTTGTTCGTTTTAATGCGATTCGTTTTCCCGCGTTTGGTGTGGCTGGTGTATGCATGCGCTGCTATACCCACGACCCCACAGGGTGACTAACGCCAGTGATGGGAATGCTGCGCCAATTGCGCCAATCTGCGCCATTTCGATAAAGCTGCTACATGCTGCTCCAAAAAGGGGCCTTTTTGCAAAATTGCGCCAAAGCTGCGCCAAAACGAGCCGTCGCCAACGTCAGGTACTGCCCTGTGAGGGAACTATGCTTGCGACTGTTGTCCGCCATTGAAGTCTGAGAGTAGCCGGTAAAATCCAATACGATCCAGTTCTCAGTCTTCGTCTAGAGTGCTCCGCATGTTCGTCTCTGATGGGAGAGTGTGACTGAGTGAGGGTGTCATGAACGCGTCACGCTTTCCACCGCGTCCGAGCTCCGAGCGTTTCCGGTGGGCCGGCACCGGAGGCGAGTAGTTGGTGGAGTGGGCCGTGGCTAGGCCTTGGCGCGTCGGTGCGCGCTCTTGCACTTTCCCGCCGCTCGTTCGCCTCGACTGCGTGGTTTCAGCGGTTTCAGCGGCGTCGTGGCGGCGTCACGATGGCGCTCTCGAAACTGAAAGGTAAGCTTTTTCTCGTTTTTTGCGCCTTTTAGTTTATTCAAATGAGTCTTTCTGGACATAAGAGCTGATGAGTCAGTGTGGCGGGGTTCAAATTTAGAAACTGAACATGACTTAACAGTAGCAAATTGAGCGAATGGCGGTGGATGCATGTTTCAGGACCGTGGTAGTTTGAGCCTGCAAGAGAGGGTGCTGTTAATTCCCGGTTTGTTTACTTTTTATGAAAGAGTACTTGTAGTTTTGTGGCGTTCGTCTTACGCTAGTATCAGCTTCGAAAGCCCTGGAGCACGTGGCGTGCTGGGCAGCCGTGTAACGTCGCTCAGTAATTTCATATTGCCATCCGCAGTTCTACGAATTCCGTGGTTGAAATAAAGCTACAGTGACGTCCGGGCTGCCCATAACAACCTTGCGGCACGAAATGCATAAAACTCGCCGGCGACCGGGCCATTCACGCGCTCCTTTATTCACTCGGCATGCGAGGTCGCTTGGTAGTTTCGGATTGTCCGGCTGCGGAGCCTACGGAATGCGTTTTCCTGACATCACTTGGCTGATTGAAAGACGTCCTTAAAGCAGTGCCTTTGCAGCTTGAGCTGAAAGTGTTATATGGATATGAGCACTGAACTCATGCTAAGGAGTTTTATGTAGCGGCTTCTGAAATAAAGTGTATACCGCGGACGTATATGACGCCGTACATTTCTCACGGAGTTGGTGGGCCTTCTGGCCTTCGTGCTCGTGTTGCTGCCGTAATTAAAAAAACTTCCGAGGCGAAAATGAAAGAAAGTTCCACGGAATGCGGTATTTTGCGGCCTTCCGGCTATACGATGAAGCAACAAGCGTCTTCTGGCGCGCCCGCTACGTTCGTACGATTTTGGCGCTGCGCTGACGGCCCTGTCTGTTGTCGAAGCTTGGCAGGCTTCGCGAATTTACGGCGGAAGCTTTCAAAAAGTAACGGGAAACAAGGTCGTTTTTCAGGGCAGCAATTAACGGGCGGGTAAGGGATACGTGGGAGAAAGCCTCCACCCTTCCTCGGCGGTCGAGGACTGCATGATAGCGCGATCGCGCGCTCAAAGCAGGTGCGCTCTTTGTCGGCGAAAGTGGTACTGCTTTTATAATTACACGTGTCCGGTTTTTAGAATGGAGCTTGCTCTGCCAAACATCTAGACAGAAGCCTTCAATACTTTGCAATTAGTGAGCTGCAAATTTTTGGCACTTTGCTTATTCTGGATTTATCACAAACTGCTCTTTTGTTTTTACGTGTTCAAATTAACGTTTATCCAAATTAACGTTTATTCATCAAATTAGTGCAGGAAAGATTGCCGGTATGTGCAGCTCAGGTGCTCTGAAAGCCCTGAAAAAGCTACTTTTGCAGCTATTAGTGCAACAGCTACAACCTAAGGACGCTGCAGTGAAGGGCTCTGGAAATTTCGACCACCTAGGTATCTTTAACGTGCACTGACATCGCACGGCCCTCTGGAATTTTGCCTCCATTGAAATTTTGTTAAAGTTAATTTTTAATATTCAGTTCTGTATCGAGGAACGTGTTTCTATAACTTGTACTGCCACGTTTGAATGAAGTGTATAATTGTTAACCATGACTGTTGTGGGAAAAGAACCGTAGTGTTTCCTGGGTCTTTATTTTTTTTTTAGAATATGTTTAAGCACTCTACAATTATTCTCTAATTTACAGGATCATATTGCTTGCATAACAGCTTTTTATTTCATCAAACTAACATTATTATTTATCGTTTGCAGGACGCAACAGCAAATTTAACTCTGGCATATTGAAAGATGTCGACTGCAATGGAGATTGCTTCGAGGTGTGGTGCAGACCAGGAAAAAGGGAAGAAAATGCTTATTGCATTATTTGTAACCAGACAATCAACTGCTCACAGCATGGTGTCACAGCAGTGAAACGGCATTCACAGAGTAAAAAGCACTTGGAGCTGACCAGCAAGCTTCGGGGCCCTGACGGGAGGCTGAAGAGGCCAGCTGCTGTTCAAGCATCGTTGGATTTTTCATCGACAGGCACGATGACCCATACAGACCGTGTCACAGCTAGCGAAGCACTTTTTGTTTTGGCATTGACGATAAAAGGTCTCCCATACTCATGGGCGGATACGGCTACACCCCTTCATCGCTTGATGTTTCCCGACTCAAAGGTGGCTAAAGACTTCTCCTGTAGTAGGAAAAAAGTGTCTTACGTTGTGTCAGATGGGCTTGGGCCTTATTTCAAGGGACTTGTGCATGAGGAACTGAATCGTCCTGGTGTGTTTTACAGTATCAGTGTAGATGAAACACCACTGCCAGAACAGCGGTGCCAGCAGTTTGATGTTCTCGTGCGCTACTTTTCTGGTGCTGAAAAAGGAGTAGTGGTCGAGCACCTGCAGTCGTTTCGTTTGGGGAGGGCAACGGCTGATATCCTTTTGAAATGTGTAAATGAAGCCACTGAAAATATTCCTCGAGCAGGGTTTTTTTCATTTTTCAGTGATGGTCCAAATGTAATGAAGTGTTTAAAGAAAAAATTGACCCAGGAAAACGGCCCCTTAATGGAAATCGGAGAGTGCTCGCTGCACAAGGTGCACAACGCGTTTTCATGTGCTCTTGATTCATTTGGTAGTGAAGTTGAAACTGTAGTCAGTGACGTGTATTACTTTTTCAAGACATCTTCGGTGCAAAGTGCCCAGCTCCAAGAAAAACAAGAGGCTCTTGGATTGCCTGAAACTGTGTTTTTGCGTCAAGTCAACTGTCGCTGGTTGTCTCTTGTACCAGCCGTGGAAAGACTAGTCGAGCAGTTTTCTGCCCTAAAGAGCATCCTAGACTCCCAGAAACCAGTGCGTGCTGCAGGTAGCATGAGGGCGAGACTAAACAGAAACCTGAATGACAAAAGTTTCTACGCAAAGGCTCTGTTTGTGAAGAATGCAGGTGACCTAGTTGTGGGATTTCTGACGCTGTTTCAAAAGAGTGAACCTTTGCTGCATGTTCTTTATGATGAAATGGTGATGATGTTGAAAAAAATTTTGGGCAGATTTCTGAGGCCTCAGGTGTTCATGTTGAAACAGGGACATGAGCTCGCTTCCATTGATGTCGAAAGTTCGCAGAATTGGAAGGAAAGCATAGTAGTTGGGGCAGATACTGAGGAAGCTATGAAATCTTGGTCTGCTTCAGAGAAAGCTGAATTTCGACTAGGAGCTAGGTCATTTTACATAGCGTGCTCAAAGTACCTTCTGACAAGGCTTCCTCTTCAGAATTTGACACTTCAGCACCTCAGGTGCTTGCACCCAAACACCCACTCCCAGGAGTCTTCAGCAGAATCGTTCAGATATCTTGCAAAATGTGCGCCTCAAGTGATACAACCTAGCCAAGTTTCATCTCTCCTTGATGAGGTGACACTCTTAAGCTCTGAAGCGCTGAATGTGGGCACTGATGGGCCACTTGACAAATACTGGCATAATATATTTATCATCAAGGGCGCTCAAGGTGAGAGAAAATATCCGCTTTTGACTAAGCTTGTCAAGGCCCTTCTTTCGCTTCCGCATGGGAACGCTGATGTTGAGCGAGGCTTCAGCCAGAATACAAGGGTTTTGAATGAGAGGTCGAACCTTTGTCTGGCAAGCGTGAATGGTATTCGCCAGATTATGTCATTTGCCAGAAGGTACAACAGTGACCCATGCCAGCTTTCAATTTGTCCAAATGTCATTAGGGCCGTTCGAGGCGCATCGAAACGGTATGCAGAGCGCATTGCCTGCGAACAAGAGAAGTCGAAAAGGCCACGTGCAGGTGCGGATCCAGTGCTAGCAAGTGCCAGCTTGTCTAAAGCACAAGCGAAACAGAAGGTAGATGAAGCGCAGCACATGTTCAGAAATGCTGAATTGCTGATTGAGCGGGGCATGAAGCTGAAGAACTTCAGTGACATTGCGAGTGGCCAGGCAATATTGAGCCAAGCTAGGGAAAAAATGAATGATAGTGTCTCTCATCTGGCTGCCTTTAATAAGGGCTCAAAGAAAGGAACATAGGCCTGTCCATCTGATATCAGTATTTTTAAAGCACATGCCTAATTCCCTTTCATTTCTCTTGATTCTTGTGCGAAGGGTTGTCATACATGCTTACTGCAATCCAAGATGGTCAGTTCCTTTTTTTCTCGAAAGCAGGTTTAGTTCAGTGGCTGCTCCTGTTTACACTCATAATTTATTTTAATATTTTGAGTACTTCGGTCTCAGTTCTTTGTTGCTGGTGAAGACAATGTTTCTTTGTCTTGCGGTACAATTACCATGGTAATGATTACCAGTGCTAGTCAATATACACTTTGTGTGTTTCTGTATTGCATTGCATTGATGTATGCTGTTACAAATAAACTATAAATTTGTCTTCTAAGCTTTTTTTTCGGAAATGCCGGCTCTTGCTACAAAACAAGTGACGCTTGCTACAAAGCGAATATTTTCCTGCTACAAGGCCTGCTACAAAATGGTTTTGGCCATTCCCATCACTGCTAACGCTCATCGTTAGCTGAAACTGGAGATAGTCAAATATGATAGTTGGGTTAGTTAGTTGGATGCGCTGTATAGACCTTTGCAATCAGATCTCCCTGGGCGCTGCCATATTGCTCGATCGACTCGCACCGCGTCTCGCGCCGTCTCGTGCTCCTTCGTTGACAGTTTTCGGCGTCCTTCCCCTCTCAAGCCTCTCCTCGGTGCGCTCTCTTGCAAAGCAGCGACGCCGGCTGTTTCTCTTGCTCTCTTTGGTTCCCATTTTATCCTCATTTTTTTCAAGGGTTGCGTTTCCGTTGCCGGTGGTCTCGTCTCCTTTTAACGCTATGCGGCGAATGTAATGAACGCCCCCTCCGTCCATTCATCTTAACCCCCCCCCCCCCCCCCCTCCCGCTCTCTCTACTGCTGCGTGTTGGGTGGGTGCTGCCTTTTTTGCTAAGAAAAAAAGGCATCAAGAAAAAAAAAGAAACGCTCTGCGGGCGACTCTATTTGTTAATCTTGAATGCCCCCTAAAGCGTGGCGCGTGCGAATTTCGGCCACAAATGATTCGCCGGTTTCTCTTTGCCGAAAGGACTTCGCTCTTCGTGAGCCCACCCTCTTTCTTCTTTAGTAGCTTTTCGCGGAACTCGCGAGGGGGAGGGGGGGGGGGATGATAACCGTGCGCGAAGTCTTTTACTCTATTTATTTATTGTTTTTCTTTTCCACGCCTGCTGCCCCGCGCATTCTTCCGAAGAATGGGTGCGCAGGGCGCCTCGCTGTGTCTCCGTAATATATTCGTCCTGCTGCTGCTGCGGCGGCGGCGTCTCCATTCCGACTCGAGGGCCGGTCACCGCGAGGCGTCCCTCGGCTTTTCAGGAGGCCCTTCTGGCATCTCACTTGAATGCTACCCGCAGGCAGGGGTGTGGTGTGGGAGGTGTCGTGAGCTCTACCCTCTCGGCGTTCGTATTATTGCGCGGAGACGCGTCGCCGTCGTCGTCTCGGAAATGTTATGGACTGAGCGCGCGCCTTTCAAACGTCTCGCGTCCTGGAAAGGAGAGGAGGCGAGCGGAGGAAAGGGTAGTGGGCTTTCATCCGGCGGAAGTAGATCACGCTCCCCCCCCCCCCCCCCCGCCTTTTCTTTTTTTATTCGCTGCCTGAGGGCGGTTTTCATTTGGCACTCAGTGTTCCCTTTGCATTCGTGTTTTTGTCCGTGGAAAGAGGCGCTGGAGGCGTGATGTGATACGGCCTAAGCAAGCGTGCCGAGCGTGCGAGAAAAGCGGGTGCGAGCGTCGGTCGAAAGGTTTCGTGTGTGCGGACGATGAATGCGCTTGTCGCCTAGGTTATGTACGCTGTATAGCGCCCTTTCCCTGCGGGTACCAGGCGTGCAGAGGAACGCTTTTTTTGTTTTTTTTTTAAGGGGAACTGCAGTTATTCGTGGGTTCTCTGTCGCGAACAGTACCCGCAAGTTCTCCACCCCCTCGCCTCCCTCTCTGCACCCCCCTATTTGGCAAATTTTGTCACGCTCCGTCGCTCCTATTAAGCGTCTTGTCTTTACTGTCTCCACGTGTTGCGTGTGTCCGTAGGTCGAAAGGGGGCTAGCTGACGCCTTAGTATACCCCTATCTCGTTCCTTTATCCGGGCAGCTCAACCTCCTTGTGCTCTGTCTTGAAAACGCTGTGATTACTGTTGTCTTGACACAATGTCTCCTTGTTTTTAATTCGATAGCATTAGAAAGCCCATGGGGCTAAACTGCGTCGTCGGCCATGAAATTCGCCCATTGGCTGGAGGCACGTGACGTCACTACACCGGAGCGTTCCCATTGGCTGGGACGAAGCAATGTCGCCTCCGGTAAAGGCCTCAACAGCTCCCAGTGCTGTCGCATTTCCAACGCCTAATGGGATTGCCCTTCACGTTGGACCAGTGGTGGAATTAGGTCACACTGCGGTCCTTAAACGGACGCATGCTCCGCGCAGTTGCGGCGAAGCTCCATTGGCCGACGCGTTGTATGCCGACGTCACTCCGTTAACGGAGTGAATGGAGTGACGGCTGTCGCGCGGGAGTAGCTACGCCAGGCGCGCGTTTCCGAATTCGGCCAGGCATCGCGCCGAGACGGGCAACGGACGCGTCCTCCGCTGCGGCTTGTGCTGAGCCGGTATTTTGGAACGGCTCCATCTCTTCCCTGGGCTGAACCGGCGGCTATTTCAAACGGACGGTGGCTGGTGACATCAACACCGCGCTTTCGCGCGCTCGCGTTTTCTTGATTACTGAAGGCGGCGGGCCTTCGGTGAGATAGATTGGAGGAGGAACGGGAGAATAATTAAAAAAAAAACGGACGCGACCTGCGTAGATTCGTTCTTGGCCTGAAAACGGGCCCACTTCTTAGAAGCCTCTTTTTTTTTTTGGCCCTTCTTTATCTTAATATGCTATCCGTTCCTTACTTTCCCCCCACTTTTTCTTTATCTGCATATATACATGTGGGGTCTCGTCTGTAGAGCCGTATTTTCAATTCGCTCACGTCACGCGTCGAGACCGGTTTAGTCGCGTGAGCTTGCTTGTTGCCCGTTCTGGAAAACCGGAAGCGAGATGAGCTCGCTCCAGGCCAAACTACGTCTCCGAGGCGAAGAGTTTTTGACGTCTTGCTCGTTTTTTTTTTTCTTTCATGGCTTTAGGATGACTCCCCGGGGCTCAGTATGCGCGGCACGTTCGGAAGGAGACGGCGTAGTCGTAGATGGTGGCGGTTCCTCTGATGCTTAGCCAGTACTGGCCACCTTTGGCGCGCGACCGCTGTGCTTGGTTATGCGGACTGCATACGGCTCACTCACTCTGGCTGCAGAGATATCGGAAGCGGTTCCCAGAAGTGGCTTTCTGCCGCTTCGATTGCCTAACCGTCTTCTGCAAACGCCGCGTTGCCGCTTTTCGGACTCGGGTGGTCGCGATAGTAAAAGCGACGCACTTTGCTAGTTAGAGCTGTCGTCGTTCACTTAATAGTACTCTCGTCTGGCTATAGCTGTAGCCTTGGCTAGCTTCGTTGACTGTCGCGGGTTTCGCCTTTAACGACAACGGTTTTGTTCGGTAGCGTAGCGGACCCTGCTCTAATGTTATGTACAGTCTTTGTCAAAAGTAACCAGGCTGCATGGTTTGCTTCTAGCTTGTATAGTGGATCCTCAGGATCGAAAGGTGTTGGAAGGTAAGAAGACCCCCAGTCCTTACATTTAACGACCATTTCTGCTTCAGGAAAGCTATAAGAGCTCCACTATATGAGCTAGAAGCAAACCATACAGCCTGGTTACTTTTCACAAAGACTGTATGGGTTAAACTTGGAAAGTGTTTCGGAGAAAAAGACCGACTTGTAGCAAGACTTTGATTTGAGCTAGTTGGTTGTAGCATGACATGGTTTACGCAAAAAGCGCACTGTCGCTACAAGAGGGAGACAGCACACACAAGACAGGACTGGCGCCACTCCTGTATTGCGTGTGTAGTCTCCGTCTTTTAGCGTCAGTACGCTTTTTGCGTAAACCATGTCACACCGACTTGTACGACTTTGAATAGTGCTGGTTCCCTTTAACTGGCGTGCTGCGCGTACTTCGCATCTCCGGTCGGTACTAAGTCGCTGTGTGCCATCTTCATAGGTGTCGGGTCTTTATTTTTACGTCAGTTACAGGGAGGAAGTGCTTAATTCATTGGGGCATTATCTCGATAGCGGTCCTTAAAACGATCTTGTCATTGCGGCCTACCCTGGCGAACATCCAGCGCATAGCGCTTGCTGGCTTCCTGCACTAATCGATTTGTTCGCACCTCTTCAGTCACTCGCCGTCCGATTCATGTGCCTCGGACATCTAAATGTAACGAATCGCCGTGCGGCGTTCGGTTTAAAAAAAAAAGCAAAAAAGAAAACGCCGGCTTTGCCGATATGGGGCACGTTTTCTGTATGGACTCCCGCATAGATGCGGTGCTCCGCCAACGATCCGCCGTTCTTCAGATCCGCGCTTCCGTCATCCCTGTCGTGTCTGTCGCTAGAAAAGAGGTCGGTGTTGTTTGGATGGTTGGTTGTTTGTTTGTCTGTCGGTTCGTTGTTCGGACTTGACTACTGAAGTGTAGTGGCGCAGCGGCTGGCAGTCGCGCCCGACGACCGCTGCTCACTTTCTCGTCTCCTCTTGCGGTCCGAAACGGCTCGGCCTTGTACATCGCAAACCGGAACGACCGCCGGAGCTTGTGCGCGCTTCAATGGTGTCCGGAGTCGCGAAAAAGGGGCTAAGTTGGAACAGAAATGAGAGTACCCGGCCGATGACTCGCGGCGGCATCGGCTCTGAGACACGTTATGAAGCGGTGTATATCTTTTTTTTTTTTTTTTTTGGTGTCGCGGTGATTGACAGCCGTGGCAGAGGACAAAAAGTTCGCCCGTGCGGCACGACGACTCAGGAAGCCGGGGTCTGCCGCGTGTCTGCGCAGGCAGAAGCAAGTCTCGGCGGCGTCAGCTGGCGGAATTTCCGTCGCTGTCGTCGGCTTACACTTGACTGAAGCAGGGAACACATGTGCGACAACTTCGCCGACGCGCCGCACCGATCGTCGCGTGCGATCTGCCATCCCACTGCAAGCAGGGACACACGCAGCGGTGAGCATCGCTGCGCCGCTCTACCCAAGCTCCGCCCACAACCGCTGTCACACTTCGCCGCCGTGCAGCGGTGCCTCAGCGCTGCTTGTGATCGTGTACAAATATCCCAAGAAAATACAAGATTGCCTTGTTATCAGAAAGTCTGCTCGAGCAGCGACAAAGCATGCCTGCTTATGTTGCGAGCTTTCGGCAACGGCACCGCTCGCGGGCGCTCTGGGCGACGAGCTCTGCTACTGCCTGGCTGCCGTGGTCGTCGCTAGGCCTATAGCCTCTTTCGGATCGAAACCGCAGCGGCCGGCGCTTCGGAAGTCGCCTGAGCTATAATAAAAGGCCTACTCCACACATCGCTCTACTGTCAACGGCATCATCTCACAATAAAGTAATAATATGGTCAATTTCCGCGACGCCTTCGGCAGCGAAGCGAGCGAGCGCCAGGCGAGCCGGACCCCAACGTCATGCCAGCGGCAGCTGCGGGGTGGTTGTGGAAAGAAGTTTGCTTGTATCGCAGTCGTTACCTTTAGCAGCAGCTCAGTATTGGTCAGCGATCCTCAAAAATGACATATTTTTCACATTTCTCATCCCAGGG
The DNA here is from genome assembly GCF_055824585.1 of Amblyomma mixtum. Classification (NCBI taxonomy): domain Eukaryota; kingdom Metazoa; phylum Arthropoda; class Arachnida; order Ixodida; family Ixodidae; genus Amblyomma; species Amblyomma mixtum. The sequence goes on from NC_143019.1 coordinate 59,929,029, forward strand.
TTTATTATTTAAGTCAAGAACACACTTTAGCTCGTTTTTATGACGCCGCCAGACGGGATCCAGGCTGGCCGGCCGGCCGGCATGCTCGGAGTACTTCACGTTCGCACAAGAAAGTACAAAACAGCCATGTACCAGAGAGGATGCTTCCTAGATTCGAGCAACGACAATATACCTGTGCAAAAGAGGATCTTTCGGCAACGACACCGGCTGCGGCAACGCCGGGCGACGAACTGCGCTCTGGTCCCGGCTGCCCTAGTCGTCGCTAGGCCTACTTGGTTTCGCGTTGAAACCGCAGCTGACGGCGCTTCGGAAGTCGCCTGTGCTATAATAAAAGGCCTACTATTCACATCGCTTTACTCCGAACTCGTCCCATAATAAAAGATATGTTCGATTTCCAGGACGCCTTCAGAAACGGAGCTAGCAGACGGCAGACGAACCACACCAAGTAGCAGCAGCACCGAAGCGGCTGTGGGATGAAATTTGCTTGTATCGCCTTTTACGAGCAACTCGGTATTGACCAAAGATCGTCAGAAATGATGTAATTTCGACATGCATCTATCCCTGGGCTTGCTAGAACGTGAACAAGCAATACCAGTGCGTTTTTCAGTCGCCGGTGGCCGGCATCAAAGCTGGCAGACCGTCCCGGCGGCATGGCTCGGCCCCGAGCGCCCTGAGCCTCTACGTCATCATGACGCTGCCGCTCTCCGCGCTTGCATTGGCTCCCGCATCCCGTCGTTGCGTTTGCCGCATGCGGCTCGTCGTTGGCATCCAGCAGGTTGGACGCATGCGACGAGCTGCGTTCGGTCGTTGCGACGACGGTCGCAACGACGCGCCGCAGCGAATCGCACGCACTTTTCGCACATGTGTCCCCGCCTTGACTGCCGCCGATGCGGTCGGTGTTGTGTTCGCGCTGTTTTTGAGACGATGCTTGCCCGACTTCTTCCGCTTCCGCGTTGTTTGTCTATTCTTTCTCTCGTGTCTTCTTTCATTTGTAGCCCTCTGTTTGCCGCGTCGCTTTCCTCTCTGCCTGCCCTCTTTGTATCCGCAGCCGCGTATTGTTGTGTACGCGCTTGTGTGCTTGACTTCTGTTTCGTCGGGACGCGACATTGGTGGAGTCGACGGTGCTTCTTTCCCGATTCTTTCCCGGCGCGCTGGCTGTGCGCTCCACGGTCGAACCGCGTCGCGATGCGTTGCGCCGAGTGTGAGTGGAGAGGGGAGTGTGCGATGCAGTGCGTCAGGATCTTGGTGGCGATTAGGGCATTGGACCGTTTAGTAACTTCGTTTGTCTTGTTTTTTTTTTTTTTAATGTCGATGTCGGCGCTGCGGAGTGGGGACAGTTCAGAACCTTCAGAAAGCAGCTGAAAGAACGAGAATCGGCGACGCTCGCGTGTTGTTTCGAGCTTCGATGGCTTCCCCGCCTTTCTGGACTCGCGGTACGAGCCTGTTCTTCTCTGGCGACGACCGACACACGTCGTTTGTTTGTTTGTTTGTTTATTTGTTTGCTTGCTTGCTTGCTTGTTTGTTTGTTTGTTTGCTTGCTTGCTTGTTTGTTTTTCTCGCGCAGTCGTAGCTTTTGTTTCTCATCCTCTCCGACCGGCGCTTCTGCAGGCGTCATCCTTTGTGCAAACGCGGCGAGTCACGTCTTCACACCAGAGACGAAGTTTGCAATCAGGCTTTCGCAACAAAGGATTCGGCAGATTTCCTTCGTCTCCCTCTCTCTATTTTACTTCCTCTGTCCTGACAAGCCTCACCGCACCGTTTTTCCCCTCACTGGAGCGTTATCCGTCCCGTATGTGCTGCCCACCGCTCGTCCGATGTCTTCTCGTTGTTGCCGCGCGAAAAAGAAAGGCTCCTCGCAGGCCGAAGTCAGAAAGCCCGGTCGGGCTCGTTAGGAGGGGGGGAAGAAGCGAGCGCTGCCTCGGTGGTCGGCGGGCCGGACGTCCCGGTGTTTGTTACTGTGTCGCGGCCAGGTGCTTCCCTCGCTGACTTGGCTGCACTGTAACGACCGAGACTGACGTCCGAGCTTTGTGGTCCGCCCTCCGTCCAATCCCCCTGGCTAGCTGGCCCGGGGCGATAGAGGGGAATCTGGCCGCCGCAGCCGTCTCTCTGCTAACAAACGAAACTTCCTCCCCTCCTCGCCGCCGTCGTCAGGTTTTGTTTTTGTGTTTGTTCGCGCTCTGTGTGAGCGGATTTTTGTTTTCCTCGGCAGTGAGCGCAGGCAAGTTTTTGGATGCGCTGGCCGTTTTTCAGGCGTTGTCCTCTTGGTAAAAGAGTATAGAAAAGCTCTAGTTTTCGCTGAGACCTACGCCATCGTCTTGTTGGTCGTCTCGCGCGCTCTCTTGGGCTCTTTCTTCTCCGGGCGTCTGGTGACAGTGGCGGGCAGAGTTGTCGTCTTGTACTTCTTCGACGCCCGTGCTCTCTCTCTCTCTCTCTCTCTGTGTGTGTGTGTGTGTGTGTGTGTGTGGAGAGAGAGAGAGAGATACATATACGTTTCATGTCGTCGAGGAGTGGCGCCTTGAAATTCGTTTTACACTCTGTGCACGCACCCGCATGCGTGCACTTTTCGATCATTGGATTTTGTTTACCTTCGTGCGCTGGAAATTGTTTTCCTATTTTTTTATTCGAGAAATTGAGCACGTGAATCGGGGTCTGCAGTCCACTGGAGTGGTGAGCTCGGGCAATGCGATGTAAACATAGTTCAATTTTCTCGCCAATAAGTGCATCTTTTTTCGTGCGGAAAAACGTCAGCATAGTGAGAAGGAGTCAATGAATCAATTTTTACTAAGAATAATAATTGGGCGGCGTTGTCGTCAGTGACCCTTTAAGGCTTGCATTGCCGTCGACCTTTGATATCAATTTTCGACGTGTCTTGTGTGCTTTAGCCCTGTTGTCGTCGCAAGGGAGCCGCGGTGGGCGTGTGGTCGTGCCCGCTCGCTTTGAGGCTCGAGACAAGGGTTTGAGGAGGCCGTCTCCTCTGTGCTTTTGTGGCGCCGTGCCGTGCAATGCCTCTGAGCGTGGTGTGGTAAATTGCGTCGCCACCACCACCCTCTTTCTGCAGCTTGGTGCTGGCGAACAACAAAGGCCCCTTTTCATCACATTCGGTGGCGGCCTATTATTACCCGCATGCTGCGCAAACGCCCCCCTGCTTGCACCTGCGAACGCTTTCTCAACGTCAACCTCGCTCGACTTCTCACTTTAAGCGTGGCAACCACTGCTGTTTGGATTTCGGCAACTCTGTAACAAGTTCGGCCCCTGTTACGAACGTCGCAAGAATGGTACCGGCGGCAACACCCGAAATGCGCTGCGCCGCCTCTGCACCTACCGCCGCTGCCGTTTCGGGCTAATTTAAAGTGGAACTCGCGCGTCGACATTTTGTAATCGCGCCGAGGGGGAAAAAATCTCATCAGGAGGAGAGCGCGCGTTTCCCTCCACCACCGCCGACTCCGTGCTAGGGAGAGAGGGAGGGAGGGGATGTCGCCCTCTCTCCCCCCGCACACTGGCTCGAATGAATCCCTCCCATCATGACTTGCGCGGTGGCCACTGTCGCTATGTGCGCGCCGCTGCGGGTGCTTAAGCAAGAGGGAGGAGAAGACCTTTCCGAGTGGTGCGTCTTGTATTTCCCGTCGTCTCAGGTGTGTGTGGGTGTGTGTGCGTGCGTGTGTGCGTATGCTTGTGGGTTCGGTGTGGTGGTCGTGTGGATATGAGCCAGGAAGCCATTTGGAATGAGTCCCCGAGACGTTCCTCTGTTCTCCCCTCGCGCTTTTCTTTCTCTTATTTTTCGTTTCTTTTATTTGCGTACAACCTTGCCTCCGCTCCCGGGCATCTCCGGTCCGTAGTGAATATAGCATAGTGGCCCGCAGTTCTCCCTCGGGGCCTGGAGCGCGTCCGGTTCCGTACGGACCAACGCGCTCCAGTTGTGCCCCCCTTTGGGCGTCTCTGTGCGAGTGTGGAGAAAGAATCGCTTCTCCCGTTTCCATCTGCTGCCCGCTGCGCTGTCTGCCTGGCTTCATTACGTCCCTTTGGCCTTCTCCCTGGCCACAAAAGGCGGTTGGGTGTTGCGGGCGAATCGATACAATGCGGCTGGGACCAGACGCCGCCAGAGTTTATATACTTGGTGGAAGAGGAGAAAGTTCGGCTGCCGCGGAGGCCTGTTTTGGGCTTAGCCTACGCTGTCCCCCCCCCCCCCCCTCCCCCCCCAATCTCTCTTCAGGAGGCTCTTGTGGGATGCTCGGCTTCTCTGCCGGATGACTGTGCGCGCGATCAAATATTGGGGCCTCGGCTGGAGGCCCATTGCGGTCGGCGCGCTCTCTCTAGTCTCTCCGTCGCTTTCGGTTTGGCGGTGGGGGTCGTTGCGCGTATATTTGTTTTACCGGTTAGTGTACCCCCCCCCCCCCCCCTTCTTACGGAAGGAAGTGGCGGGCAAGACGCTTCCGCCGCTTTCTCTGCGGCCGTTGGTGTATATCGCGGCGGCTGCTTCTGCTCCGATTGGCGCGCTTCGAAGCACAAAGCTCAGGGTTCATCATTTATTGTTCTTCTTCATCTCGCTCTTTCAGCAACGTCTGTTTACCGTTACGCTAAAGACAATGGCGACGGCATAGTTTCGTTTTCTTCTTCCTCCGAGTACGTAACTACCGGACTGCGTCTGGCTCCTTCGCGTCTCTCCGCGTTGTTTATTCTGGTTTGCTTGGAACGCAGACGTATGGAGGATCTTTTAAAGATATAGTGCATGCCGCGGCGCAAGCGTATTGCAGCGCCGTAGACGACGGAAGTGTCCCTAGCCGTCTCTAGACGACACTGCATTCGTGGCCTCTTTAGTTGCCCGCTGTCGCGCTCCTGGCATCGTAGGCTGCTTCATTTCATCCGTCATTTCGGAGCGGAAAGTGGTTCCATATTTTCTTCGTCTTGCCGACCTTCGGTCTTCCAATGGAGTTCGGTGAGCGGCGGTTCCAGTAGGAGTATCGCACGCCGGCTCCGGTTCGGCTCTGGGTCCCAATCCCAATGCGTTCTCGAGCGACGGCGATTTAAAACTCCGATGGTGTCGGCCTACCGCCCCTTCAGTGCCACGGCGTTAGACTTTTCCATCAGTTTCTCTTGTTTTGTCATTCCATCCGGCGATGCATCACACTTTGGCGGCAATCTGGCTGGAGGAGCGGAGGCGCCCGGTGCGCGGAGGACCGCTCGCGCGCGTTTATATAAGCGTGCGAGGAGAACGGGGTCCGCTCTAGCGGCGGCTGGCTTTGACAGCCGCCGCTTCCCTTGGCGCTCGCTCGTGCAGAGAGCGGAACAGGAAGGAGCTCTCGCGATTGATGATGGGCCCCCGTCGCATTACGGCGCGATCCCCGCCCACCCGCCAGGCCGTGTAGGGATGGCTTCTGCTGCCGCCTGCATCCTCTTCCCCCTCCCCCTTGCGATGGCTATTTGGCCCGACTTGGCTTGGCTATTTTGCCCGGCTCGGCTATTTGGCCCCGGCAGAGCTGTGATTTGGGCTCCGCCGCGCGGCGGCTTCGCGGAGTTAGGCTGTGCGGCACCTTTTAGCGGCACGTGCGCCATTTGCGTCTCTCTCAGCGTCTGGAATGGTTTCTCTCTCTCTCTCTCTCGCACTTTCTCTCGTGCTCTGCTTTATGCGCCAGAAATACGCTGGCGCCCTGTGGATCCTCCCCCGCTACCATTACGGCCTGCCTCTTTGTAGACTTTCCTGTTTGTGGAAAAAGTTTTTGCCCGGCCCGGTGGCATCTGCAGTGCGCAGTCCACGCGGAGCTCGTAATGTGGCGCAGGCCTGCGCCTTGCTTCGCCTCGTGGCGTTCCTCGTTTAGGACATTCTGTTGTGCGGGTATAGAGGTCGGTTAGGGTATAGCGGTTTGGCTAAGCGGCAGTACCGCATGCCAGGCATTTTTTTGCGCGTTCAGACCTCTCCAAGTTTCTTCCATACTCTCAGTTGTCGTGCTTATTAAGAAAAAAAATGAACGCGCACCTTCCTTTCCTTCTCCAGTTTGACCCTTGGAAAGCATGCAGCTGTAGATATTAATGAAGCTTTCGGATTCTGTGAAGAAGCAGATGTTTTCAACGAGCTGTACCATATAAGGCGTTTTAGTTGCTCTGCTCCGACAAACACTTAATTGCCCGCCGTTGGGCGCGTTATGGTATTAACTGGGCTATAAATGAGTCTTCGTGCTTCATGACTGAATTAGTTTTGGCGCTAGATATTTAGTGAATGCCATCGGACAGCACGAAGCATGACATTATACTAAGGGCGGCCGCCAACTGGTTTAATTTTATCCGATTTCTGTAACGACGTTTCCTCAAGGGCGTCCGTCGAATCTATGGCAGCGCTATAGCTTAGCTCTTACGCACAGCAAAACGCAACGCGTATTCTTTTGTTTTTGCCTCAAAGGAATGCGTGCGCAGATGAACACAGGCCGCCGCGGTGGCTCAGCGGTTACGGTGCTCGGCTGCTGTCCCGAAAGACGCGGGTTCGATCCCGGCCGCGGCAGCTAGAATTTCTTTGGAGGAGAAATTCTAGAGGCCCGTATACTGTGCGATGTCAGTGCACGTTAAAGAACCCCAGGTGGTCGAAATTTCCGGAGCCCTCCACTACGGCGTCTCTCATAGCCTTAGTCGCTTTGGGACGTTAAACCCCATAAAACCAAACAAGGGCGTCCGCAGAACTTTTTCCAGGGGGGTGCACCCGATGGCCGGTTATGGGGGAGGCGGCAGCTGTGTAGTTGTTTTCTACTAGTGCATAAATAATATCCGTAATTCCAAGGGGGGGCAACCGCCCCCCCTTGCCCCCCCTTCCGGACGCCCATGAAACCAAACCAGATGAACACAGGTTCGAGCCGCCTTTCCTGGTATGCGTCCCCCCCCCCCCCCCCCTTTTTTTTTTCATGGCATAATTGCTTGAATTCGGGCCGAGTGCTCTGGGGTTCTGGCGGCGTCACTTCGGCCGGTACCGGTCTGCCGCTGTTGCAGTATTGGTCCCGTTGTGGTTAGCAGCAGGCTCGCCGAGGTTTATCGAATCTCGCGTGCACCGCCGATTCGCCCGCGGCGAAACTGATCGACCTTTGTCTGGCCGCGTGCTGTTGGGAATTCGTGCCTGCCCCTCTCGCCCAAACGAGATTGTGCGCGGCCGTAGACTGGATTCGCCGGAGAGAAGCCACCGCCGTGGTCGCCGGCCTTGACCGCAGCGCTGTGACCGGTCGGGAACGACAAACCGCTCTGGGCTGAGCTGCCGGCTCTTTTTATCTGTTTTCCTAGTCTGCCGCGTTCGGCAGACGCGTCATCAGCGGCTCGCGGAACCTGTGCAGTCGTAGCCGAAAGCAGATGGGAGCTCACAGCCGCGCAAGCGTCGAGCTGTCCCACTGTCTGGTTTCCTCGTTCAATTTGGCGATGCCTCCGACCTTCGAGAGATAACAATTCGTAAAGGTCCCAGAAATCGGGTCAAATTGTTAGCAGTTCAAATTAAGCGGTGCATTTGTCAGCGCAGGTAATCTTGACAGGACCGGACGTCAGTTCAAAACGCTGGAAGTTCGAATTAACGAGATTTTGCTGTGTAGGGACAACAGCCGTACACTCCGTTTCGCAACTCGTTCGCAGTGGAGAAAAAGATGCGCAAGCGCCCGGGTTGTAAAACCGGCTGCCTCGCTCTTGTAGCTGTAATTCTGTTGCGACCAAGTTGTAGACGGGATATAAATTAAATGGTTAGAGACGCGGTTCTGGCCTTCGCACAGTGACGCCAATTAGGAACCGTCACCGATAAACGTGAGGGTCATGTTGCATCATGTGCGTCCCTTAGGTGCTACCTTCTTTCGCTAATAAGGGAGTAATTACTCATTGACATCCACCCAAGTGCAGCCATACGGCAACAAAGGAAAGCTATACAGCTTTCTCAGAAACTTCGTAGTTAAAGAAAAATTCGTCCCGGTCCGGGGTTCTACTCCACCTTGGGGGATTCCCCTAAAACATTTGACCAACACTGTTCCCACTTCGAGTTACTGATCAATTCGCTCTCGCCCTACCATAAGCTTGCCGTCCCGGTTAGCTCAATTGGTAGAGCGACTGCTCCGGTGTAGCGGTGGTCCCGGGTTCGAACCCCGGACCAGGACAAATTTTTCTTTAACTACGAAGTTTCTGAGAAAGCTATATAGCTTTCCTTTGTAGCCGAATGGCTGCGCTCGGGTGGATGTCAATGAGTAATTACTCCCTTATTACAAATCTACTCCACCTTGGGGGATTCTCCTAAAATATTTGACCAATACCTTCTTTCGCTATGCCTATATTTGCTGCACGTAGATCAAACGTTTCCCACGCATGCGTCCGCTGATGTGCACAGGCGGCAAAACAAAAGAAAAAAAAAATAACATGCGCGCAAGCCGGTTATCGCTAGCCCGCATTCACAATGTGCGCCGCCTGCTTGTCCTCGGAGCTTCGACGATCGGAAAATTGAAACCACGCTGCAAGTTTTTACAGAGCAGCGAGTTTACTGCTGCTCGTGTTCTTTGTTAGCAGCCGCTGTGGCGCGCATCCCCCTCACCAGTCGCGTCTCGCATTTCGTTCAAAACTTATCCCTTCTCTTATCCGCTCTGCCGTGCCCTTAAATTGGATCCTGGAAAAGGTTGGAAGAGCGCTTAGGGCGGAAAAGCGTCAAGCTCATAAGTCGCGTGCGCTGTGTGTGGAGCCGCCGCGCTATCTTTATTTCGCTCGATAGCTCCTCCCACTACCTGCGCGAGCGGTAGTGGAAACAGTGTATTTTTTTTTTTAATGTCTCTTTCTTTGTGCTCGTTCCCACGGTAGTGCAAGCAAGCTGAGAAGGCAGTCCTTTTTTTTTTTTTTTTTCTTGAGACCATTCTCGCGACTGCTCTCCTCCGGGTCGAAATCCTTTGCCGGTAACGAGCAAAGTGCTCAAGCGCGCCCACCACCTTCGCTGAGTGCGCGTGCAGAGGCGTGGATGGGGAGGGCGATTTGCTCCGGGTATCGATCTCCGGTGCTGCTCATGCTGCTGCTTGCTGCTTCCTTTCTTCCCTTTCTTTCCTTCCTTGCTTTCTTTCTTGGGGCGTGCGGAAGATTCCTTTTCTTAAACGCCTCTGCTCTTGACGAGCGAAGTGCGTCCTGTGCGTCTCCCGTGCTCGCATCGGGTATCCGCGCTGCTTGTGGCTAAAAAACGAGCAGAAGGGAGGGAAGAAAAACGCTTTGCTGGTGGATGCGTTGAAAGCTTGCGTGGTTAGTTTTCGGGCAGGCCTGCCGCGCAAGCGGCGTAACGTTCGTTGCGCAGTGGCAACGTCCGACTTTTTATTTTTGCTTTCTGTTTTGTTCCCTCAATCTCTTTATCGAGGGCTGTGTCGTCATGACGGACGGATCGGCCGCGGAAGCTACACTCATGCAGCGTGGCTTCCACTTTATTTATTTTTTTTAATGCTAGCGACATTACTTTGCGCTTACGGGACCGTTCCGACGTTTCTCTGAAGGTGAAACAAGTTTACCGCTCCAATGGCGAGTGGTACTTTCGCGCATATCAGGGGATGCTTTGCAGGAACACATTATTGTTTTTGTGTGTTGTGTGTGGGATTTCTAAACACGCAAAAATGCAGTGATGAAGCCGTTTTTTGGAGATAAAGAACGGTCGTTGCTGTCATCCGTATTTCGCCACTAATAGCATTGTTACAAAGCTAACCGCGCACGCACAAACAAGGACGTGAAATGAACACAAGTGTGCTTGTTGTGTTTCCTTCACGCCCGTGTTTGTGTGCTCAGAGTTAGCTTTGTGATAACGAACGACCAACTCTCATCAGCGTGCTCCTAAACTACTGATGCCCTTAATATATTTCAAAAGATCGGCCGAAAGTCTGGAATAGAGCGTAGTCTTCTGACATGAAAAAAATGTAGCTTTCGCAGTTTGTTTTCGTCCGAAACAGGCTTCTTTTTTGTGCATGTGTGAGATGTGAAGTTTCACGTGGTATTCTGAACGGTTTGTAACAGCGCTTTCATGTGTGAAAATACCGGTAAAGTTGTTTGTCTAAGTGCGACGCACCGTCCAACCTGCCTTCGTTACTTAAGTTCCAGGTAAAGCTTTTCTGCTACCTTTTCTTAGGAGCGTGTAAAAAAAGGGGGGGGGGGGGGGGGGAGTTTTTATCTTCTAAAATTTTGTTCTCGCTACGGTTGCTTTGAACTGCCAGGAAAGCTTTATGGGGGAGCGCTTAAAAGGCGACGACAGAACCTTCTCCACCTTTCGGCCTCGTTTTTTTTTTGTTTTGTTTTTTTTTTCCCTTGAAGGACCGGGGGTTGAAAAGGTAATTTCAGCGCGCTCCTGTTTCTTTTTCCACTTTGTCGAGTTTACGCAAGCTTTCCGTTTAAACGGCGCAGTAGTCACTTCCGCGTACAGTCGGCCCGTCGCGACGTTTTAGACCCTAATCGCAGTCACTTCCCATCCAAAGTCGCCGACTGCGCGCGACTGTGAAGCACCCGTCATGGGCGCGCACTTACCTCCAGGCATTCGTCCTGTACGGCTCGGTGAATACCCGGCAGAGCGCTAGGCCAGACCTGCGTCGTAAAAAGGGCAGGGAGAAAGGGACTTCTTCCCTAGGGAGGTCGTAAAGGTTCCCCATACTCCTTCGTTCCACCGACACGCCGGAATTTGCTGCTCGGAGAACCGAGCCAACGCGGAAAGGAGAAAACATGAAACACGGGCCTCCTGAAGGAAACAAGAAAGAGTGAAATACGCAGTGTTGTTGCCTGCGTGCAATAATGTTTTTGTGTTTGTCCAGAGGCTAAATTTTTTTCGCACGATGCATGAGAACAGAAACGAAGAGGAAAATCGTCGTCGCGTGTGTCATTAGAAGTTGGTGGGTGCCGCAGAGAGCATATTTTAGACTCGGTCGACGGGCGTCGAGAAGGCGAGGGCTTTGTGGTTATGCTGGGAATTTCATCGTGCTCCGGCCAGCGCCTTTTGGGGGCAGTTCATTGCCACCGTCCCTGCTGACGAAAGCCGTGCGAGAGGTTTAGTCCTGGGGTGGTATTCTCCCGGTGTCGCCTTTTTGCGACATGTCGCATTCGCTCTTCGCTGATTGGCTCGAGCCGCGGTGACGGCGGCGTGACGACACGGACCCGCCTTCCTGCTACGCCATCGTGACGTCGCCCCAATTTACTACGCTTAGTCGAACAACGGAATGCGCTGAAGCGATTCGCGCGGGCGACGGGCTACCGTTAGCGTACGAACGCAATCGGCAGTTGCGGCTTTTGCGCCCTTGGCGTGAAAACATGGCGACGTCCTTTCAAGCGAGAGCCGCCCCCTTCAGCCAATTCAGCAGTCCTTGCGATTCCTGTCGGCATGTTTACCGGCAACTACTGGTGTTGTTACTTTTCGCTATGACTTACCTTGCTTCGACGATAAAGTTTAAGCTGCAATTCAGCCTAGTTTTTTAGATACGCTCTCGATTCTGGAGCGCGCAAGCCTAATGGGACCTCCAGCTACACTGCTACCGTCTGCAACTGCCCGAAACGCAGCCGAAACCTAGCACAACCGTCCGGAACGAAAGAAAAATAGATTTGGAGCTTTTTCGCGGTGTTTTATAGACTTAAATGAAGTAAAGCGAGTTTATATTAAATTTGCAAATGTTTTTTTGAACATTAGACGTCATGTGATGGCAAATATTCTTGCTATAAAAGATACGAAACTACTGCTGCTAGTGAATCAGCAGTGGTAAATTGTCGCTTCTCGGAGTGAATGAATGCACCGCAGACCAAAGTGCCGGCGGCTTTTTCCGTTTCTTCGAGCATCTGTAAGCACTTTTTTAGGCCCCGCCCATATGCGACATGTCGCAAAAGGCGACACCGGCAGAATACCACCCCTGTTGGCTAAGAATCGCCGTAGTGCCCAGGCATCGTTGTTTTCTGTCTGCTCTGCGTTTGCGGATGTAGTGTCTAGAATTTGGTAGACACTCAACAGAAGGTTCTACACAAAGTGGCGAAATAATAGGCATCATCCTAATATTTCTTCTGCTGCTGCTCTTCCATCCCCCATTTCATTTTGTTTTTTTACGATCACGTTTGTCGAACGCTGAGGTTAACGTTACTTGCGGTTTGGATTTACGTGTGCACGTGACTCAAGAATGCCTCATGCGCTGCGAGCGGCTTGTCTTGTTACGGCTCTTTGATTCCCTTGGTGGTTCTCAAGACGTACGAGTTAACGTTAGAAAAGGCTATAAATAATATAATCGCCTCGGCGTGGTGATGCCGGATTACGCGTGGTTGGCTCTCCCGCATGGTTGATGTGCTTGCGGTGGTGCACGCTTTAAAGGAGCGTAGTCTCTCGCTTTGCATACGCCCGGGCTCCTGCATAATGTAGGACCGGTTTTTACGACCGTTCGCGATCTATGCCCCCCCCCCCCCCATTTCTCTCTCTCTCTCTCTCTCTCTCTCTCTCTCTCTCTCTCTCTCTCTCTCTCTCTCTCTCTCTCTCTCGTTTTACGAATACGCCTCGCTTCTTTTTTGTTGGCTTCAGTTTTTCTTTTCTCTGCCGTTCTTTGATTTTTTTTTGCTTCAGTCGCATACGGCATAAATGAGAGGGCAGAGTGCTGTCTTTTGTACATGCTTGACATTTTATTGTCTTCGTTTCCATCTTCTCTGGTCGCTTTGGTCTTCCGTGGTTGTAACGGGCAAATCGTTAAGTTGTATTGGCAGTAAACGGCGCTTCGATGGGAGCCCTGCCTTGCTCAGAGAGAATGGCTCTAGATGGGACACTTGTGAGAAAAACCGTGAATAAATGATTGGCGCGGTGCCCCATGATTTCAACTTTCGCGTGTTAGTTTATTGTGCCTCTGTTTACTTTCGGTAGCCCGCCCTCCCACATATTTTTTTCTCACTGATACTGGTTGTAACCCATAGTCGTCAATTTTTTACGACGTGGAGTATTGGTCTGATGTTTCGAACGAGCGGTTCGGAATTGCGCCTTTAGTAAAGCGCGGTTTTCAGCCGTCAGCGTCGGCGAAATTTCAAGTTGTTAACAAAACAGTGTGCGCGCCAAGCAGGCCGCCTAGTCGGCTGTATTTTCTCATTGCGTTTTCAGCGCTCCAATACTCAGTTGTTCTCGGGCCTCTCGCGTCTGTGAGCAAGTAGCTTTGTCGCTGCTGAATCATTCAGCGCGCCTTTCGAAGAGTAGTCGCTTCCACATTCAGCTCCATTTCATAATGCATTGAAGAGGCAGCTACTACCCTTCGCGTTCTCCGGGCGGGTCAGTTTCTTCGATGACGGCGCATCTGAGCCGCCCCTTGTCGCCGTGCATCTCAGTCGCGCTTTTTCTTTGTGATTCTCTCAACGGTCCGGTCCTATCCGGACACGTTGTAAACACTGCAGGCGCCTTCCGGTCGCTGGACAGGCCCCATAACTGCGCGCGTTCGGGGGAAGAGGAGTGATAAATTTGGCAGCTATGGAACGTTACGACGCTCTGCCGCTCGCTGACCCCTTCCTCACTTTCTTCGCTCGCGAGGCCCGAGGCGGCTGTGACAAATGGCCGAGCCGTGCTTGCTCGCGCCGAGCTGCGCTCAGGGCTCGCGGGGCAGAATGGTTCGAGCTACCACCGGAGGATCGCGCGCGCGTCTGTCTTCTCTTCTTCGCCCGTCTCTTTTTATTTGTTTGTTTTGCCCTCTCCCCAGTATCATACCGTTGCCTTTCCGGCTTCGTGCGTGGCGGAAGCGTCTGCTGCAGGGTTGTGTTGCAGGTGGTTTCGCATGACTTGACTGGCGGCCGCCGGTCCGCATTACGTAACTGGACGCGTCGTTTGTTTCTCGGCAAGGCCTGGCGAAGCGCGTTCCTTTCTCTCTATGCTTGCCGCGCTCTGTCCCGACTCCGCCCCTCGGTAGTTTGTTTCTGTCGGCGCCTGATACCCCTGTCAGAGCAGATTTCACGCCATTCGAAGCGAATGAGGGTTGGGTGCGTCGGAGGTAGCTTGTGCCTTAATTCTTTCGATGTCTCGCACTGGGAAGTATTGCGGTTCAAAAACGGTAGCATTTACAATCGGGGGATAAAAATGTACGGCAGGCAAGGCAATTAGTGCCATGTGCAAAGTGTGTGATATTTCGATCCAAATGTTATAAAATTTTGTGGAAGCGTTTTTAAGTTAGTCTGTGTGTAGTAATCGAAAATGGGTTCTCCAAATGCATTGGACTGCCTATTGTTTTAAGCCTGATGACGTTAAGTGGTCCGTGTAAGAGCCGATAAATCAAATATGACGTGCTGACATGGTCCGAATCGGCTGACATCAGATGTTCGATTTTTGTGGAGGTATGCCCGTCTCTGTCTTCTTTTGTTATCGTTTTTTTTTTTTGTCGTCTTGCGCGGCGAAGGCCCAGCATGGCTGTTGCTTGTGAAGCCAGGATTTGGTTGTTTACTACGAACGTCGATGCGTTCGAAATCCGCGGCGCGAACGTAGTGGAGGAGCCTTCTCTGTGCTCTAAACACTGCCACCGCTGTCGCTGCGTCGGCCTTACTTTTGCGCCGGTATTTGACTTGGGAGGGGGAATTTTCGAACGATGCATCCGCCGCGTTGAATACACGCTGTGCACCGTTATAGCACCGTGCTCGTTGAGCACGCAGCCTGCCCGGTATTCTTTTCGCTTCGCGGATTGCGCCCGACGTAAGCGTGCCCCTTCCCGAGCTGCCGAACTCGACTCTATTCTGAGCTGCTGAACTGAATTGACGGAGCGTCGAGGTATCTGCGCGCTGGGGCCTCGCTCGTCCGCGGTGCTGTTTGCTTTTTCGTACGTAGCCTTCCAAACCAGTGAACCGAAGCCTAGCAGAGGGGCATTCTCGGATGATTCTGCCCTGGAGCGCTGTTTTCTCTTCTGTTCTGTCGACCTGGAGACCAGCAAACTTGTCTGAGGAACAAAAAGAAAAGAAAACGCCGTCTTTCGATGCTGATCAAATTTGTTCGCTTTATTCCCTTGCATCGTTTCGTATTTTTGCCCGGTAGTCTCTCGCTTCGTTGGGAGTCGGGGCCTGTAGTGACTGATTAGTGTGTCTTCGGGATACGTGAGCTACGTTAGGCTCCATCTGCCGAAGGATTTGTGTAGTATGAAGGAATACCACCCGTGCTTCGCTCTATATTTATGTTTTGTGTTTGTCTTACGCTCCCTTGCCGAAGAAGCGGGCCGCCATTCTTCTCCCGGCTGTCTCCCTTCCGCCTGTGCCTCTGCTGGAAATTGATAGCGGGGAGCCATTTGTCTCGAGAGCCTTTGTGCCGCATCGTCTCCCCCCGTGGGCCGCCACCTCACGCGATCTGCCCCGGGCTCTCTTGTTTTGCCCGCCAGGCACCCCTTCAGTCCCTCCTTTGCCTTTCTTTTTTATCTCACTGTGTGTGCCATTATTCGCGGCCGTCTCCTTTGTCGTGGCTGATCGGTTTCGGCGCGCTCCTCCCTCTGTTGCCTCGCTGCTGGGTAATCCTAGTTACCGACGCGGCACTACGCGGCGCGTGCTTTTCTTTTTCCTGTTCCATTTGACTTCGCGTTTCGCTTCACTTCGCATTAGCCGCTTCACTTCGCATCTGCGGATGAGAGAGATGCGCACGTCGCTCGCAACGTTGTCAGCGACGCTTTTATAGCGACGCGACGCGGCGAATACTGAATATACGAGCGTCACTCAGGCTTCGCTTTGCGCGCGTTGGTGGCAGGCTTTCCGCAGATGCGCGGTGACCGCGTCTTCATAGTGGACAAAGGCCTCAACCGTGGCACTCCGCTTAACTCAGTCCTGCGCAGGTGTGCAAGTGCTGGGATAATTAACTCATTGTGTACCGTTCACAGGAACAGTACGTGAGGGGCGCCGAGAGAAAGATTGGTTGCGTTCGTGTGCTCGTAGTGTCATTCGTGCGGTCGTGAGGGAAGGTGAACTGGACGCTGTAGTTTCCGCGCTCCTTTCGTCGTCACGAGATCTGTTTTTTTTTTTTCATTGTATTTTGGGGGCCTGCGCACCGAACCCCTTGAGAAGCGCACCCCATGGTTTCTTTTCCAAGCGTACACGGCCGCATATATGAAGAGCATAGGTTGAGCATAAAGTAGTAGCAATAGTAGTAGTAGTAGTAGTAGTAGTAGTAATAGTAATGGGTTAAGAAGATAGCTCGTTACTGTACCTCAGCTTCAGTGCCGACCCTCGTGAGAATCGTCACTAATCAGGCAAGCCCCTAGATTTTTAATCCCCCCCCCCCCCTTTTTTTTTTCTCCGCAATGACTGACTTGGTCCACAGCATATGGAAGCGAAGAGCGGTCTTCACTGCACTAATTATGTGCCTCTGGGCGCACGCTGGTCCCGATTGCCCGGTGTTCGGCACGCGCTTCCGTCGATGAGCTCCTCGTGCGCGCATTTCCAGGGAAAATGGGGGGGGGGGGGGGGGGGGGGGGGGTCAATTACCTTCGGCCCAGGGACTTGCTTCCACGGGCTGCTTCTCTGCGAGACGAACCAATCAGCTTTCGCTGGCGGGCAGGCAGGTGGAGAAGGGCTACGCGTAGTTGATTGCTTTTCACGACGGCGTTCCCTTTTGGATGGGGAGAAAAAAAGGAAGAGGGGCGTCATTAACGGGCCTCTTTGTGCCGCGGTGCACGAAAGTGCAGTTGGCGTGGTCGGCTGCCACTGTGTAGGCTTATTAGCGACCGCACGGATTGGCTCTCTCTCGGAGCGTGTTGCGTCATTTCCTTGCCTCACCCGGCGGCCGGCATCAGAGTCCAGTTTGTGCGTTGTTGTTGCTGTTTGTTCCGCGCAGCTACTCCTGCCTTGGCTCTAAGTGAGGTGGAGGTGTGTCGAGGCTGTTGATTGATTGGTACTGGTTATAGGACTTGCGGTGTAATGCGGAGGACAGATAACGAATGGCCCCACGGGGTAAAGGAGTGATTAGCGGAGAAAGGTGATTTAGTTCGAGGCAGCGGAGAATACGGCGACGAGGTGGCTTATGAAATCTGCTGATACCAGGTGGTCACTGCTAGCACAGAGCAAAGCTTATTGGAGGCGAGGCAAGTGTCTCTTGAGGGGTCTATGATGATGATCAGTGGAGCCGGATAGAAACTTCCTAAGCGACCCCTTTACCCACAACTAGGCGCGCAGAGGAAACACGTAGTTAACATGTTCTTGCCGAGAAAAAAAATTCAGGAGCGTTAGTCAGGTCTTGACTAAACTTCGGTAGCCGACATGGGACGGCCTATGACGTGCACCGAAGTGATAGATAGATACAGAGAGGGGGGAAAGGCAGGGATGTTAACCAGAAAGGTTTCCGGTTGGCTACCCTGCATTGGGGAAGGGAATAAGGGGATTAAAGAAGGAAGAGAGAAAGAACGGGAAACAGTCACAATTTGTAAATCAAGGCAGTCTCTCGCAAAAAAAAAAAAAAAATAATAACAGTGCCTTGTAAGCCTTGATGGCAGTCGACTGTTGTGGCCACGGACCGAGGATCTTGGCCTCTGTGAAGGGGCGAGGATCAAAGTTCGCGTTCCACCTAAGAACGCTGTGTTCTATTTCTACGCGGAAAGAAGATTGAATCCAATGGAGAGAAGAGAAAACTTATTTGCAGTGTGTCGTTCGAAGTCCATTCCACGCCGACCAGTCGGGACACCTCGCCCAGCCGCTGACAAGAGGCGGAATTAGATGCGCGGATGTATCATTCCAGCTTCGAATCAGTTCTTGGCCCGCGGCTTGTTTCAGCCGCTGACAGAGGCCTGCAGCGCGTACTGCGCTGCTATTGTGTGCACGGTGGAGCGGTTCCCGTGCCGCGCCTGTCGTTGATAACCTCGTTGAACAAAGGGAACCACGGTGTTGCTCCTTTGATTAAATTTCAGCTCGCCCGCCCTGTTGAAAGCAGCCTATTGAGCTTGTGTTTCTCGCTGTACATTACTGCCGCCTCGGATTTGCATACTGTTCGACGAAAGTCGGGCCTTTCACGAGGTGGAAAAATAAAAATATACAAGGAAATCAAAGCTCGGGCCGTCCCTGGAGAGCTAATTTGATTGCCTCCGTTGGACGTTTTTGTGTCGGATTTTGGATCAAACCCGAGCGTCTTTATTTGGGCCTCCCCGTGTGCGTTGCCTGTGTGTGCTGCGTATGGTGCCCCATACGCAGTCTTTTTCTTGTCGCCCCCGCGGAGTAATACAGTGCAGGCCCCGCCGTTGTTTCGTGGGGTGATTTTGCTGCTCGAGTCTCTTTCGTTGTTCGCTCGGCTCGCTCGCTCGCTCTGCCGCTCCGGCGCCGAGCGAACATGCGCGGCGTGAAAATTAAATTCGATCGCCGCCGATTGCTTTCTGTCCCCGCTACACGGCGCTGCCTATCCACTTGCTTCGGAGGGGGCGGCTGTGGCGTCGCTACATCTTGGTGATACAGTAGGCGCACGGCTTGCTGCTGTATACCGCGTATATGTACCCGCTTCCCGTAACGCGATTCCGTACCTCCTGGGGAGGCGGAGGCGTGTGCAATGTTCTGTTGTGCTATGCGACGTCAGCGTGCGTTAAATGGATGCTGAGGACTGCGCAACCAAATTATTTTTCTCAGGAAAAATTAATTCTGTGTTTTTTTTGTTTTTTTTACTATATTGAAGTCTGTCTAGCAGAAAAAAGACTCGTCTTTCGACGTTGAAATAGGATTTGAAATTCTTCCCGCTAGTCGATTCAAACGCTTGACGTCCTTGCCGAAAAGGACGGGTTGCCACAGTTTTGAAAGGAACTGCGGTGCAACATAGCCTCCGGGATCCGGGGCGGTAACGGTGTCTACGCAGGCGTTTTACTTGTGAAATCCGCCGGTGATGGCGACACCTGTGTGTTTATAGTTTATCTTTTATAGTTTATTGAACGTTCCGTTTTCGGTTTGACCTCAGCGTTCGTTTAAAGATCTACACAGGGATCAAAATAATCCGGTGCCCTCCACTACGTCCGCCCTCTCCCAGGCAGCTTATGTGCCGCTTCGGGACGTTAAACCCCACAGAACTAACCTTCGCGGTGTTCGCATTGTTGCGGTCAACTCATGTCCTCTGCTGCACCCAGCGTACGCTGTCATCGGGTCGTACCCGAACTGCTTCACACTGCTCGCTTGCTCCTCTGTAGCTATGCTGTGCCGACGGCTTTCTTTGCGCGTGCGCGAAGCCGTTCGTCAAAGCGCCGTCGGGGGACGGTGCCGAGGCGATAAACTGCAGCCGTCGCGTGTTTGTGTGTGCTGTAACGCGCCCGTTGTTATAAACGGCGTCGTATATATAAGTCGCCCCGTGTGTTACTAGCGCGCTTCGCGCCGTTACTGGCGATCGATTTGCGGCTCCGAACTGCTTTCCTTTTATCTCTCGTGCCTTCGCCAGCGCATTACCGTACTTTGCTTTCTGTTTTTTTTTTTCTTTTTCTCCCAAGAGTGATAGAAATGACTCGTGCCTTGGCCGGGACGCTGAAGGTGAACTGCGAGTCTGGCTTTGTCAGTCGCCGGGGAAGGAGGCGAGAGAGAGCTTGGCTTAGCTTTGCGAACCGTCGTTGCGTCGAGTCTTTTTGGCCCTGCGGCGTTTTATTGAAGCCTGCGCTTTTCACATTGACTGGTGTTTGCGCGCCCAGTATAGTAACCGATCGACTGCGCGAATACAAGGTATTTGCATGTACGCGAAGACTCTCCTTCCTTTTCTGATTTATTCGGCTGTCTTCTCGGTTTATCTACGTTTTCAGGGAGGAGGAGGATGGTCGTTTTGTATGCGCCTTTGTCGTCGTCGGATTCTCGAATCGATTGCGAGAATCGCGTTCTGTCTTGGCTCGCTGGTTTTTGCGCGTCCTTCGGCTTGCGTTTCGCTCGCGAGCTGCGACTGGTGCCTTCGTGCGAGCAGGTAGATAACTCTGCTCCGTGGAGCATCCGTTGGTGTGAAAAGATATGTTGGAGTGTGGTTTTCGCAGTGCCTTGACTACGCATTTCTAGACTGAAGTCTTCCACTACGCGAGACATCTCGAAAATAATGGGCTGGTGGAGATTTGTTTATTTAGTTGGTGTCCTTTTTTTTTTTTCTTTAGACGCATCGCTGACTTCCTCACAAAAGTTCAAGTGTGAGATTACTCCTCGGAGGTTGGTGCTTTGACGCTGCTTGCCTCACTTGCCACTGGGTGCTGGTAATCTTTAGCTTTGGTCGGGTGGCGTTGTTGAGATAGCTGGAATGTTTCTGGCCGGAACATATAAGGGTGTCAGGGAGTTTTTGTACACCGTGATTGACAGGTGCCTCCAGGGGAACAAATAAAAGTAAAACGTAATTAGGTTGTCATACAAATAGCCTCGCTTGTCCCGTGTTCGCGTCGGGCTGCGATATCTCAGGGTACGCTTGCGTGAGGTGCGACAGCAAAACTGCGTCACAGTCTGCCTTGTCACTGCCTAAAGAGTAGTACGAGGAAGCTCTTGTCTTCCCGGAAGGGGACATCAAAACCGAGCGCGCCGCAGCTTCTTTTGGCCACGACGCAGAACCGTGTTGTGTGCATTGGTGGCGACATCGATGGGCTCACTTCTCCCGAAATACCATTAATCTCCGTCTCGCCTGTGTGACGTGCGGCGGCTGTTCCTACCTCCGGAGCTTGCGCGCGTGTGCGCTCGCGGGGTGACCTTCTCTTGGTGTTGTTGGTGTTTCTGTTTTTGTTGTTCACGTGCTCGCGCGTGCCTGTGTGTTTGTGGCTGTCCCCGATGATGCGTGTCCGTCAGAGTTCATCCTTGACTCGGAGCTAAAAAACAGGTTCGACGGCGTCGAGGCGGCGGTGCGTGCCAAGAAGTCGCTCAACGGGGCCGACATCTATTCCGGATGCTGCACCCTCAAGATCGAGTACGCCAAGGTGAGTGGCGGCTGCTCCCTGCTTGCCTGCGCCTTCCCCCCGTGCGCTGGCGGCGAAAACAATCTCCACATTCCGCCCCACTGGAAAACGTGCACTATGGTTCCCGGGCTCATCAACAGGTGGCGTCAGTGAATCGCCGATGATTTTTAACGATGCAACTGATCAGGTGCTTACAATACAAGGCCACGAAATACCCAAAGTGGCCGAATACAAATACCTCGGGATATGGCTAAACGAAGGGCAGATATACACGGAAAAGCATGAACAGGCTCTTAGGGCAAAATGACGAAGAGACGCCGGGATAATGAAACATAGGGCATTATGGGGGTACAACAAATATGAAGTACTAAGAGGTATTTGGAAAGGAATAATGGTGCCGGGACTTACTTTCGGCAATGCGGTTCTGTGCGTAAGGGCAGAAGTTCAGTCGAGATTAGACGTAAATCAGAGAGCTGTCGGAAGATTAGCACTAGGTGCCCACGGCAAAACCACAAACGAAACAGTACAAGGGGATATGGGCTGGACATCGTTCGAAGCACGGGAAGCTAAGAGTAAAATACTATATGAAGAATGCCTGAGGAAATTGGACGATAACAGATGGGCAGCTAAGGTATTTAAATATTTATACAGAAAGTACGTTGACTCACAGTGGCGGAAAAGAACTAGAAAACTAACCAGTAAGTATGCCGGTCATGAGGACGGAGAAAGAGCATTAAACGACAGGTTAAAAACGCGGAAGTTAAAAATTGGATGAATTCAATGGAAAAGAAACAGTGTAAAACTATATCGATACTGGAAAAGGCAGATCAGGACAGAATTTTTCTATGGTAACTCAGGAGGCAGTGCCCTACTTTTTGAAGCTAGGTCAGGGTGTCTTAGAACGCGCAGCTACAAAAAGAAATTTAACGAAGAAGATGACACATGTGCAGTGTGTGGTAGATCTGTGGAAACAATTGAACACCTCATAATCAAATGTGATGGTATCCATCCGGATGTCGATGCAGGCACAGTCACTCTTTCTGAGGCCCTAGGGTTTAAAGATAACAATGGTCATGTAAATAAATCTGCAGTGGAAGTCAGCAAAAAGCGATTGGAGGATTGGTGGCTGAAAAGCAGAGATGTGGCATAAGGTTAGAATTGTAGGAAACCGTAGGTAAAGGTGATGGCGAATCTTAATGAGAATTGCCAACACAGTAAACAAAAAAAAATGGCTGAGGCTTAGCTTAGGTTAAGCCTAGTCAGATGCGAAGCATATTGTCGCCGAGTTGCATATCGAGCACGCCGCTTGGCTAGACGTTCTTCACGCTTTTCATCAGTCTCTGTAGCACGCCGCAAGTTTTGCTTCTCATTCCAACGAGCAGCCCTGTCTCCAGGAGGCATCTCTATCCCGTGTACGCCTAGGTTCACTACAGCGCACCTAGCGGCAGAAGCAGAAAACACATTGGTCGCGACGCCTCGCGCGACGGCGCGAGCTGGGCCCCCGTTTTTCATCTGCTGTGACGTCACGCATCACGTGGTATGACATGGAGGTCACGAAAGGTCAATGGTAACGACACCGCCGCGCTCGAGGAGCTGGGTTGGGCTATTTTAGTATGCTTCGCATAAAAAATAGTACAGAAAGAAAAGCTGAGCATGGTGGCAATTGCCACCACCCGCTTCTAAGGGGGCGCTCCTATCCATCCATCCATGCGATTGGAGCGATTGGATGATTGGTAGGTGAAAAGCAGAGATTTGGCATAAGGTTAGAAGTGCAGAAAACCGTAGTGAAAGAAGATGGCGAATCTTAGTGAGAATTAACAACACACTTGAACAAAAATAATGTAAGAAAAGCTGAGCATGGTGGCAATTGCCACCACCCCGTTTCAAAGGGGGCGCTCCTATCCATCCATCCATCCCATCCATGCGATAAAGCGGTTCACCCTACAGTTGAAAGCAGCGGGGCTGATTTATTCAAAACATTGGGGTTTAAGGACAATGAAGGAAAAAGTTGTAACCAAGCGAAGGTTATGATTAGTGGCTAAAATCAAGACAAGAGTGAAATTTCACGAGTCATATCTAGGTGACTTGAGCCACCGCCCGATTTAAAGGGTTCAGCCTTATCCATTCATCATGCATGGTGCCTGTGCTTACTTTCCGGAATGCGGTTTTGTGCCTGAGGGCAGAAGTTCATTCAAGATTAGAAATAAATCTGAGACCTGTTGGAAGATTGGCACTATGCGCACAGGGCAAACCCACAAAGAAGGCAGTGCAGGGGGATATGGGCTCAGAGTAAAATATATGAATAACGCCTGAGGAAATTGGATGCTAACATGTAGACAGCTAAGGTATTTAAATACTCATAATACAGAAAGAGCACTGACTCACAATGGCGGAAAATGACTAGCAAAGTATTCAGGGCACAATGATGGAGAAGCAAAGAGCTCTAAACGACAGGTATAAAACGCAGATGAAAACTGGATTAGTTCAATGGAAAATAATCAGAGTGTAGAACAATATCGAAGTTGGAAAAGGCAGATGGCAAGAATTGGAAAGGCAGTTGGAAAGAGTTCTTCTATGATACTCACTGAAGCGAGATCAGAGTCTCTTAGAACGCGCAGCTACAAGTAGAAATATACGTAAGAAGATGGCACATTTAAAGTGTGGTAAATCTGTAGAAACAATTGAACATCTTATGCTCGAATGTGACTGTATTCGTCCGGATGTCGATGCAGGCGCAGTCACTCTCCCTGAGACTCTAGGGTCTAGAGATATCTAACAGTGATCACGTGAATGACTCTGTGGTGGATCTCAGCAAAAAGCGATTGGAAGATTTGTGATTCAAAAGCAGAGGGGGGGATATAAAGTTAGAAGAGCAGGATTAAAAATATATTTAAATAAAATGGGAAGTTTATAGACCGATTCATAGCGCCGTTAAAGAAATAGGAAGGAAAAAAAAGCCGAGCAGGGTGGCATCTGCCACTGCCCTGTTTCAAAGGAGACGCTTTTGTCTTCCCTCCGTGCGTGGAAGCTTTGTGTTTGAAGGCTTGCCGTTTAGGACGATGGCACCCAAGCCATTTTGTTTCACGCACTGAACAAGGCCGCGTTTTCGGAAAGTGCACTGCAGCTGTGTTCAGGCGTGTGAGCCGTATTTGAAGTTTAAATTTAGAAGCTTCGTGCGCGTAGCAGTGGTCTTGGGCAATCCTCGCGAAGCAAAAGGGCGCCTCTCGACCGAGCAGTGCCTTTCGACCTCCACAAGCGGAGGTGCTGAGTGAAGGCGCCGTAGCCGACGGAGGGTTGCGTGGTGCGCCGTATTAGCGGGCCAGAATTCGGCTGTGCGCGGCGCTTTTCCGCTAAGCTTTATCGCGAGGGTGCCGCTAGTGAATTAGTGGGTCGTGCCTATTTAAGCAGTTCCAGTGAACCGCTTTTGTAAACATTTCACCACTGGCGGTAAGTGGCCGCAGATGCTTTTGTTAAGTTGTCGCACTATCTATTCAGGTGTACATTTGGGTCCTTCCAGCAAAAAAAAAAAGGGGGGGGGGGGGGGGGGGGAGGGGGGATAGCGTATGGGATGAAAATAGCTACTAACAGCTTGAGATCTAGATACGCAAAGCTGAGGAAGAAACGGAAGTCTAGCGGGTTTTTTTTGTTTTTTTTTTTTTTTGTCACTCAGTTTGCCGTTTAGAGGATTTCAGAGGAACTGCTCGTATCGTCCAGTCGTATGGGACGATGGTTTATTTTATTTGTGTTTGTCGCGCCAGCCTTGAAGTGGGCCAGTCTCACCGTTTCCCATCTGCATCCCTGGTTGGGTTTTGCTGCGTCACTGAATGGAGCAGTGACGTCGCACTGGTCTTGCGGTCAGCGGAGAGCTCCGCGACGTTAGGCCGAGCGTGGGGAACACTTGGCTTCCCACATCTCACCCTCCGCATGCGCCCGTGGCCCGAGTACGGGGGCGCCCGTGTTTTGGTAATGCGGCTTCGTTTGTTGGAGCGGTCATTAGCGGAGTTCTCGACAACCTAGGAAATTCTGGAGAATGCCGTGCTGATCAGTGCGCAGCAGGTAAGCCCTCGTTCTCGCTGCGGTCTCGGGAGCTGGGCAGAGACTTGGGGGTCGAACTCTCTATCGATTCTTTAATTTCTCGCACGAAAGGAGTGCTTACCGTTAGGAAAGAATCAAAGCCATTTAACGGCGGAAAGAATCGTCGCAGAATACGACCCCTCGATCGACTGTTTAGCTGCAGGTGATACTTCACCGCGGCATTTTGTCAAATCTTTCCTGTTGTGTCCCGTATATCACGTTCGGCGCGACTTTTGCAGCATGTTTCAAGCCAAGCGGGTAATGCTAAGGGAACGGAAGATTCAGCGAACTTGACAGCGATCGTTTCGCCTTTGCTCGTGTCGAGGTGGTGGTTCGGATTGAATTCTAAAACATTTATTTCGTCGTTTAGAGCAGGTTGCAGGAGAGTAGTAGTAGATGGCGAAATGTTCGCCAGCGCTTTCTCTCCCTCTCCGCCTGGGGGGGGGGGGGGGGGGGGGGGGGGGGGGGGGCTTTGCTGCGCGCCGCTTCGCGTTCGGAAGAAGCGCGGATAAAAATAACGCACCTGGATAATTGCAGGTGTGACTGGCCACCCCCTCTTTCCTTGTGCCCTAGTTTCTTCTGTGCTTTTTCTTCTTGCTCGCTTTCTTTCTTCCCTCTTCTGTTTTCACCTCGTCAGCGTTTCTCTCTGGGCTTGTCGAATGGAAAAGGCGCTGACACCACTTGTTCTTTTCGTCTTTTCCTCCTCTCCGTGCTCCTCCCGCAAGCCACGCGTCGTGGCGTCAGCGTTTGCTGCCGGTCTTCCGTCATTGCAAGGGACTCTGGTTTTTTTTTTTTCTGTTTACATTTTTGTCCCCTCCCCCTTTTCCTGCGACCTTTGCTAGAGAGGGAGACTGGCGTGGGAGGCGCGGAGGAATGAGATTGAGTTTTTATTACCTGACCTCTCGGGTTCCGGCGGGCTCGGTCGTAGCTCGATTATCGAAGTGAGCCGGTTATACTGATGCACTTCGTGGAGCGGCTGCTGCGGACCGAGTAGGGGGAGGTCTAGCGTACCGTTGCCGTGTGCTAGCGGTGCGGCAACAGTGCTTCATTTCATTTTATTACCCTCAAGCGTCAAATAATTACAAAGGGGAGAGGCTACGTGCATAATGTACAGCGATAAAAATAAAAAGCACAATAAAACCTAAACCGGAGCAAAAACCAATGCATAACACCGAATACAAGCGAAAAATGAAGAAACAAATACATGTAAAAGCAGAGCAAACTGAAAACGAGGATAAACGGCGAAAATAAACAGTTTCACACTGGGTGAAACAACCAGAAGCGGAGCAAGGATATGAATAGAACACAACGAACTGGATAGAAGACAACTGAGTAGTTGCACGAAGTAAGCCGTGACCTGTTAATATTGCGACGTCCGGCGGAAGGCGATTCCACTCTGCCGATGTACGAGGAAGAAACGAATGGTGAAGGGCATTGGTAAAATCCCGATCGGTGCTCGCTGTTAAAACCCTTAAAAGCGGTCCTGTGATTCGGCAGGATGGCAATAAAGCCGCGCCAGTTGGGCGCCGGAACTTCTGTAATCATGTCTCTTGAAACAACGCGCCATTACTAAGTCCTGTTTGTAAGCCGTGTTTTTAAAATGAAGCATTACGCTTCGCCTGTGGTGTCGCGGCTGGCCTTCGTGGCTTGCCAGGAAATAAACGTATAAAAATTACGTTATGAAACTCCGAGCGGAGAGCGGCGCACTCCCGCCTATTGCTCTTGCCGTGTCAGCAGACCCAAATGAGCGTGAAAGGAAGAAGGAGGGTTTATCGATTTCCTATAGAGCTTTTTTTTTTCTCTTCCCGTAGAGGTTGCGCGAAGAAGCGTATGGATTAAGTCCGACCGCCTCATCCTCTGTTCCTTCCCCCTCGTCTCTGCAGCAGCCCCGTTTCCCGAGACACTTTTAATGACTGCTCTTCGACGGGGGAAGGAAGGAAGGAAGAGAAGGGAGTTCGCGCTCTTACGTCGCGACTCCAATTACCACCAGCAGTGGGCTAGGGGCGTTTATGGCAGCGAAGTTTGCGAGCAAGCTGTGTAATAGTAAAACAAGGGGCAGGAGGTTGAACAGAATTAAATCCCGCTGTTAACTGGCGGTGTGTTACTTGCCCAGGCGGCGTTATTTTGTCTCTACTTTTTACTTCCGTCGATTTCTTTTTTCATCTTCCTGTCGCCTCCGTTCTTCGCCTCTTTCTTCTTTCTTGCTGCCGTTCTTTTTCTCTGCGCTTCTCTATTTTCCTCTGTCTCTCGTTGCTCTTAAATACCTTTTGAAAGTAGTGCGCCTTGGGACGCTTTCCTCCGGCTACCTCGCTCGGGAAAAGTGCCCGTGTGTCCGCCTGCCTTTCATGAGCACTAGCATTACGAGTGCCGTTAGGCTAAAATGCCGGCGTGTGTCTCTGCGTGGCCGCCGAATGAAGCCTCCGGCGCCCCCATCGACATGAGCACCCCGCCACTTCGAGGCGAAGGGGGAGATAGGCTGAGAAAGGGAAAGCGAGCGCGCGCGATCGGCTGATCCAACGCTGCGCGCCAAGTGAGAAGAAATATGTGTAAAGCAACAAATGTAAAAACATTAAAAATAGGGAGCCCTAAAGCCAAGTGTAGGAGAGCGAAATTAATTGGCCAAACTTCTAGAATGCGGCAGAAGGGAAACAAGAGTCATTCTAAAAGCGCATTCTGGTTACGCAGGTCAACGCATCAGACCATCCGAGCGTATGCGACTTTGCTACTGTTGAGCGCGCGGGAAATGCCTAGGACGAACGAAGGGACTGCGCAGGACGGCGTGCCGCGTCTGGCGTCCCGCTGTTGACTCCGTCCAGCTTTCTTTTATGTTCTTCTCTGCGCCCGTCTCTGTCTACTGTTGGCTAGCAGCTTGCGCCAGCCAGGGCTTCCAGCTGTTCGTGGTGGTCATTCGCCGGCAGCTCCCTGCGGCTCCTTGCAACGCGATTAGGCTATTGCGGTGCCAGCACGTTCGCCTCTTTCTCTCGCTGTCGCTCTGGCGTTGTTTAGCACAAGTGACATTTCTTTGTCTTCGGCGTTGCTTAGCAGAAGTGACATTTATTCCTGTCTCCTTTTCCTCCCTTCCTTGCTTTCTTCATTCCATCTCTGCCTTCGCCTCCAGCGTCCCACTCGAGTCAGCTGTGTACACTCCCCTCTCGCGTCTTTCGTTAGCGGTCCATGGAGAAACGCTTTCTTTTTTACTTGTTTACTTCTCGTCCTTTCGTTACCTTCCCCTGCTCCTTTTCGCGCGCGCCGGCGTTCTCCTCATCTTCAGTCTTCCGCCTGAGGCTCGCGCCGTATATTCCCCCGGGCCGACTTCGTTAGGGGCGCGCAGATTCTTCGATTCGCGCACCGTACTAACCCGCCGGACCCGGTTCGCGGGTGTGTGTGCGTGGCGATTGGACGGTCACTGCTGTTTCTGCCGCCCTTGCTACTAAGAGTTGTGCTCGCTCTTAATACGTCGAGGGGCCAGAGGGCTGTGTACGGCGCTTTGGGCAGCACGCCATGGCTGCCGTCTGTCGTCCCGGTGGACTCCCTTCTTTGTGCAGGGAATTGATTATTACTGCCGAGGACCTGGCTTTAATTTTGTTCCTTTTTTTTTCCCAGTGAGGCGCGCACCCCGGAGAGAATTTTGGCGTGATGTCGATGTTTGGATATATTTTACCGTGACAGTGTTTGCACGGGGTACCCTTACAACAAGCTCGACTGCGTAGACTGTTTGCTTTGAGTATGTTAATCAATGCGCAGCCCCTCACTACGCCGTTCTCCCGGAGTCCCTACGGCGTGTCAGGACACGTGAAAATTCCCAGTGTGCCCTGTGCTGCCGGAGCCACGAATTGTCTTGCGCTCGCTTGCGTATGGAACATTCCCCGTGCCCGTATCGCGTCCTGGAGTCGTGCTCGTCAAACCCCGCGTATACTTTATAATGCGCTTTGAGCAGCTTTCGAAGTTTGTCGCTTTGGAAAAACTGACAACCAGACTTCACGAATATATCTTCATGAACACTGATGAACGGAAATTTTGTTCAGGCCTTATGAGTATACTATATGTGATATTCAAAATTTTGCGAATGCGCCTTCCCAGACAACTTTGTTGCCAAAGACAAGATGGCCGACTTCTCTATAAAAAAAAAAAAAACTGCGAAGGCTACAGGACATGCACTGAAGGTGCGGATTGAATGTACGAAACGTATTTTAGAAGGATGAAACAAAGTAACTAGACCTTCTTGCTTTGTTTCAGTTGGGCACGCATGGTCAGCCATCTTGTCTTGAGCAACATTGTTATGAGGGAAAGCGCACTTTCGGAATTTTGCATATCTCAAGCATCACTCGATGAAAGTACTGTACGCTCTGTGTCGTTCCCGCGACGTAAATTGCGACGCGTTGACGGTAGGGCGAGAGAGAGAGAGATCGTTTCCGGAGCGATCCGCCGCTCGTACATCACTTCGCCGTAGATCGCCCGGACAGACGCCGCGAAATATGCGTCACAGCTGCCCCCCCACCCCTTCTCCTCCTCCCCAATAAGATGGAGCACGTGTCGTGGCTAAGGTTTTGTTCTCCCTCGCAGCCCCTTCCCGCCGAAGTGTTGTTCCCCTTGGAACCTCCTTAGATACTGGAACCCTGTCTCCTCGCGACGCGAAGGGAGAGTGAGTTCTGTCGCCCTACCGCAGCGCGCCCACAAAGCTTGGCTCCTTTGTTTTCCCAGCCGGGCACGCTCTTGTTGGCACGCGAAACCCGGTGTCTTTACTCTTTCTTCTTTTCCTCCCGCCCCTCGCGTTTCGTTTTCTCGCTACTTTCTGCGTGGCAGCCTGAGCATGTCTCTTTCCTGGCGGCAGGGGCGAGTCTCCTGTTGAACGTCGTTCCCCTCCCGTCACCTAAATTGTGTGGCCGATTCGCACTATGCAGCCTCTCTTTCCACGACGTTCTCCCTAGGCCTAAGGTTTCCACTGCGTCTCTCGTGCTCCATTCTTCGCAGTGCACCAGTTCGTAGTCGTCTTGAGGGCATTCTTTCGGTCTCCCGTCTCCTTGCCTTAGGCGCAGCTGTACGCCCTTCCTCCGGTTTGAGGAGCCCCTTTCCGTCCTCTTGTCGCGGTTCAGACGTCTACCCACCTGAGAGTTACCGCGCTTTTCCTTTCCTCAACCGCCTCCTCCCCTACACTGGCTGCCCCCTTCCCAAAGTTCGCGTCACGTAAACTGCATCCTAGTAGTTCCTTGCAGCATTACTAAAGCTGTCACAAGTGCTCAAGCAACGTTCTGGCGCCGCGGAATGTAGTGCCAGTATAAAAGCGGCACACGGGCATAAGAGATAGCGTGCTTTTTAAAGTGCGCATGCGCCAAACGCTATTCCATATCGAGCCTTAACTTACCCTCGCGTTCCGTTACGCTATTTGCCGAGTTTAGCATGCGCGATTCTTGCGTGCTCTAAAAATGGCGGCGCCCTTCGAGGCAGGACCTCTCGTCGCCTCGGACTGAATTTGTCGTTGTTATTGCCGTTTTCAGTGCGTTCACTGGCCATAAATGGGGTACCGAGCTTTCGCTTCGCCTGATATCGCCTATAACGAAACGTATGAGCGATGATAAACTTGTTTTATTTCTATTTGGATTGGCGATTTTGCCGCTTCTAGTCCTAAAGAGGACCGTCGGCTTGTTGACAAAACTGCTCCTCGTTCTGACAACCAGATGGCGCCGCTAGGTTCTGTATTTATCGGATGTCCACCCGTTGTAAAGGGTGGGACCACGACATCATTATTGTTGCGTCTCCGAATGCATACGCCCGAACTAAAAGTGCGAATATGACAAATGGCGCGCCGTCCCGCAAAATGCTTGCGTTTAGCGTACGTAACCGTGCATGCGCTTATGCTACGCAGACAGCGTCGATTTATATACGCCGCGAGCAGACGGCTAGGCGCGCAGGAACACGTTTAACGCGCTCTCCTGATTGGCTGAGGAGGTTTCCCCCGTTTGGTAGTGCAGCAAGGTATAAGACGGAGTATAGTACGTGCATGCATGTGTGCCCTTTTGGGTGCCGTCGGGCGTGTGCAGCGGTGCTGATTTATTCATTGTTTACGCCGCGCCATCGCCGTGGCGGCTTCTGGTTTTTGTAACCGTCAGCCAGCCAGTCCGTGCTCTTTCCGCGCGGAAGGATTTTTTCCCGCCATCCTTTATCCCCATCACCCTCGGGCTTCTTGACCGCTGCCTGTGTGTGTGTGTGTGTGTGTGTGTGTGTGTGTGTGTGTGTGTGTGTGTGTGTGTGTGTGTGTGTGTGTGTGTGTGTGTGTGTGTGTGTGTGTGTGTGTGTGTGTGTGTGTGTGTGTGTGTGTGTGTGTGTGTTGCAAGAGGGTCACAAGATGCTTGTGCGCGTGTTTTCCTTGCGCGCACCCATCGGATGCTCACTTCCCGCCCGCCTTTCCTTCCTTATTATCCCGTTCCTTTATTTGCGAGCACTCCCGTTAGGGTGCGTAGGCAGGCGGACCGCCACGGGGCTTCCTGGTCACCGCTGCTGCTTCTCTGCCGTTTACGAGTGCGCTCGGCCTCTTCTCCGAAGGCTTCTTCCGAACTCGGCGGCGGTCGTTCCTTCCTCATTTCCCCCGCTGTTTCCTCCGAAGGCCTCTGGGCTTCTTCCAAAGTCGGCAGGCGCTCCTTCCTAGTTTCTCCCCGCTGTTCTCCCAATTTATTTTCCCCCCCCTTTCGCTGCGGCGCGTCCTCTGTATCGCGCTCCGTGCGCCTCGGCGCGCCAGCCAACGGGCCTCGCCGACTCAACCCTTTGTTCTTGCGCATCTGCTTTGCGCCCAAGAAGCGGAGGAGGGGAAGGGGAGAGGCGGCCTTAACGGGGGAGATTTGTATCTCGTTGGTATGCCGACACGTGGCGACGGTGCAGGCGCGTGCGAAAAATGTGTGCCGCCGTCGCCGCTGCTTGCCTGCTTGGCCGCGCTGTTTGCATACTCGTTCGAACGCGCCAAGAGGCGAGCCGTGCTTGCTTGCCTGCCGCGGCTGCATTCGTTTGCATCCGGTATGTGGGTAGGAACGGGCTCCCCGTTTCTCGCGGCTGCCTCCTCGGAAGTTGTGCGTTTCTTTTAGTTTGCTGGCGTGTGAGATATTGCTGTGGAGGGCGGCTTGGCAAAAGGGGTGAAGGAAGGGGACAACAACAGTAAAAGAAGAAGCGACGGTTTTAGAAACGGCGTTTCAGGCCTTTGACTTGCTTTTGACTACGGGAAGAGACAGTTACTTTTGTTTCATTTGGTTTGATGAGAAATGTTCACGAACAGGAAAGTGGAAAAAAAATTTCGGAGCAATAACCGAAGGCTAGCTGCGGCTGTGCTAAATTTTAGACCCATGTGATGCGGCAACGAGTGGAAACAAAAGGCGTCATCCCGGCCACCTCCGATATTTGTTGCTTTCCTGTGTGTGTGCCAGCCCTGGCTGCGTGATTCGATCAACATACCAGGTGTTTAAGGGAATAGGCTTTTTGGGGTAAAAATATGGCTTTTGCGGCGTAGTATTACCTTGGCGGACGCCTGGAAGCCGGTGAACTGTATTTAGTAAGCTGGTTAACTAATTTCTGGTAATTAACTACCACAGCTTGGCAACTGTCTGCAATTACATTTCTCGTCGGTATTTAGTAATAACCATATCAGTTATTAGAATTTCGAGAAGGCGACTACCCTCGGTGCTGTGGCTCGACAAAATTTGGCTACATCGTGCTAATATAGTACACGCTCTTTAGAAAAACATGCAGGCAAAGCAACGTTTGCAGTGCGCGTGACTAGTGAAAAAATCCAAATTTTGACGAGCCACAGCGCCAAGGGTAAGCGGGTTTTCGAAATTCTAAAAACGGATATGGCTATTACTAATGACCGGCTACAAAACTCTAATTGCAACTAGGCGCCAAACTCTACTAGTTGAAAGGTTAATTATTAAAAATTAGTTTACCATCTCCCTAGTTAAAACGATTCACTGGCTTTATGGTGTCCGCCAACACTGGCAATACTATGCTCTTAGCTAAAGTCTTCCCTGAAACACCTGGTATTTGTCCCCCGTTCCCTAGTAACGGCCGCGTCGACTTTTCAGAAAAGCACAGGCTTACGAAGATCAAAGGCGAATGGAATCGTGGCTACGCCACGACTCAGCGCCGTGCCCCGGAGTCATCTGTACCGCGCGGTCGTACCAGTGTAAATGTTGTACACAGATGCCGAAGGAGCAGCTGCGCGGCCCGTCACGCCCGACGCCTCCGCCGCCATCCGTCGAACGACAGACAGATCAGCAGCCACCACCCTTTCTTGGGAAATGAAGTCGCGCGCCTCATTCTCCCCGGTAGCTGTCGCGGCGCGCCCGTTTCCGGAGAGCCCAAGCGGCGGCGAACCTTCTCCGGTCCCTTTGTTGTCGGCCGCCGTGCGCTGTCGTTTCCCCATTCTCGCTCACGGTGCCTCATGAAAGATTCAGGGCGGTGGGGGGAGAACGGAAGCTCCCCCCCCCTTTCCCTCCGGGCCTTTATTTCCCGTTCCACTCCTGTCGACTCCTCAAAGCCAGGAAACTACACTTGGCGCTCCTTTGCCCCCCCCCCCCCGTTTTGCTCCCGCGCTTCCCGAGAGGATGTTGGCGGGAGGGCGGCAGGTTGGCCAGCCGGCGTGAGGCGTCCTTCTAGCCTCCCCCCTTTTCCCCATATCTCTGGAATGCACCTCGGTTTCGTTCTCTCTCGGCGAGGTACATTCCTGACGTGCTCCTCCCCCCGCCATCTCCAGGTCGCCCCCTTTTAAAAGATTGTTCCTCCCTTTTCCTGTCCGCCATTTTTTTTTGTCGCTTTCCAGAAGAGTGGATCACCATCGTTTCCTCAATTCTTCCCTTTGCATTAAGCCTACTTTTCCCTTTAAAAAAACGAGGGATTCTTCTTCTCCCTACTCGACGTCGGTTATCCGATTCGGCGATTTTAATAATGGCAATACGCGAATGTTGTACGCGATTTACCGGGTGTGTTCGGTGGGCTGTCACGGTGCACGATTTAATGGAGGAGCTGCAGATTAATTCCGTTCGGACGACCACTGCTGTGCGGGGCACTTCAACGGGGCCAATCTCGCCGCGCACGGAGCTACCTTCTTCAGCTTTTTTTTTTTTCGAGTCTCCGGTTTCGGTCGTCTTAGACTTTCGTCGTGTCCCTTTTTTAGCACGCCCCTAAAACCTCCTCTGCTCAACCATTAGTCGTGTTTGCGGAGCCAGTCTTCTTTTTTTATTATTATTTGCGTTCCTTCTCTGCGACATCGTCGAATTTAAGAGAGTTTCAGATTCCACTTCCGGGTTCCGCGCTGTAGCGGCTGCTTGCAGCGCATGCGCTTTATTGTCGTTATTTCCGCTTCCCGACTTAGCTTATTATTTCTGAGCATCGGTTTATGGCACGTCGTCTTTGTGCGATTTACTCTTTCCTTAACGCGAGAAAACAGGCGATTTCAGGGTTGTGCGCGTAAATTTTTCACCTGTCAATTTAAAAAAAAAAAATCCTTGCTACAGCGCATCATAGTGGAACTAATAAATTCTCTTTTCATTGATACAAGCAAGAAAAATAGGTTGCTTATGAAAGGACAAAAATAATTTTATTGGCAAAATTTGAGACGCACAAAAATTCTCGAAAATATTAAACATGTCCAGTCGCAAAACAACAAAATCTTTAAAAAAATCTGTTTTGTGCGTTACTGTACCAAGAAAAAATAGTATTCCCAATTAAAGCACTTCAAGGTAGACTTTCCTGTCAACAACCAGAAAGAAAAAAACAAAGAAATTGCTCGCCCGCAGCGCTTCGGGCCACTCAATCGCGCCTGAGGGAAGGAGAGAAAGAGCAGGAGAGATAGGAGAGAAAGAGCATTAATCTCTGTCGGAAATAAAATAAGACGTAGAGCGAGCTCATCTTTTCGCACAAAGCTGTCGCTTCCACCTACGGACTAGTGTCGATGCTACCAAATCACCAGAACACCGTCCCTGCTGAGCGGGGTCAGTTCGAGAAGAAGACGCCACTTTGGGCGATAGTCTTGCGTGACCGCCCCATCTTGACAGGTCTCGTACTAGGTTCAAAAAGAATTGGGCATTTTGGTGTCACCGTTCAAATTTAACCATTTCATTAGGAGCGGTAAGGAAAGAGGAAAGTTCGAACTCGCCTAGTCTGAATTAAAGTGACGCCTAATTTGAAGTGACGCATTGGTTCCGTCAACGTCTCGTCCTTCAACCCTTTTAACCCCGAAATTAATTCCCGAAAAACTTACTCAAATCGACAGTTACATTGGGGTACTCAATTTTTTCTATGTAATTCTGATCCTGCAAATAATTACTTAATCAATTTCTGGTTAGAATGAACACAAAAAAAATTAAAAGAAAAAAGTTGTTCTTTAGTGTGGCGTTCCCTCATTTCATGCCATAGCAGTGGGTTGCAACACACAGTAATGCACCTTATTTAGTTCATCCGATGCGCTGTAACACACTGCAAAGTGCATAGAGGTTGCTTCGTCTTAACACTAACAAGGTTTCATAATTATTAGTCAACGCGCACTACCCAGCGCGTCACCCATCGTCGTCGCCGTTGCTGTCGTCACCTGAAAGTCTCTAGCTCGCAACCGAAGCCACTGCCGGAAAGAAATTATAGACCATCAGCAATGTTGCTGTCAGAACGGCTCCCAAAAGCAGGGCCGGCTTGCACGAAACAAATAAGACCGGCTTATTTCCAGTCTAATCTTATTCGCGGTCTAAAAGCTCTCTCGGTTTTGACTCGGTTTTGAAGAAAGGAAAGGCGCATAGATGGTTCACTTTGTCGGTGAGTGCCTCAAGTGCGCACGAACGCCGACTAAAACATTGAGTTACCGATCTTTCAGTCGGAGTTCGTGGTGCATTTGAGGTGTCCACTGACAAAATGAACCAGCTATGCGCCTTTCCTTTCTTTCAAAACCGAGAGAGCTTTTAGACTGCGAATAAGATTAGACTGGAAATAAGCCGGTCTTATTTGTTTCGTGCAAGCCGGCCCAGCTTTCTTTTCGGGACAGCGCGCCGCACCGGCAATCATCTATGACGTCATTGTTAAATGACTGTGAAATGCGTTTTTCATGGACAGCTACCGCCCCCTAGTACTCAAATTGCAAGCTACACAATTGCACAGCTGTAACTCGTCGTTGACGGTGGGAGCAGCGCAACGTCGGGCTGGACGAGTACAGCTCGGGGTTATTGGTTAAACGGTTATAAAGGCTTCCCTTTAATTAGAACGTATAATTCGAACAGATTCTCGATTTTCTTGGAGGAGTCGGCTGCATTTTCGTTTTCATTAGAGAGCCAGCACGCGGATACCGTCTCTGCGAACGCGTGCACGGCTGTCGTCCAGCGCACCCGCGCATGCTCGTGGGCCACCGAGCTGCGTCCATTTCTACCCACTAGAACTAGAATCTTCGCGTCGCTGCCATTTTGTTCGGTGCTTGCTGGTCCTCAGAAGCAGGGTAGTTGCGGTGCCTCCGCTAGCTTGTGTTGTCCTAGCAGGGGAAAGCGAGACGCAGGTAGGAGGCGACGCTGAAGAGTAGGGGTTTGAAAAAAGAAACTTGTAGCTTTCGCATTTGCAGCTAGGCAATATGTCTTCCTTATAGGGATCCGCCATCCATTCCTCTTTAGTTACTCCATCGATCTCTCTTTCCAGCGGTGGCCGGCTGGGCTCTTGACCGTCGAATTCCCGCGCCGTGGCGTCGGTCGAATTGCGGTGTGAGTGACGCGCGCGCGACGCGTGTTCGCTGGGAGAAGTGCGGAACCGTGCGAAATATACGCCGAGCGGAGATTATAACGCTTCGGCTGACTGGCGTGGGCGACCTCGGGCGTGTTAGTAATCCAGCCCGAGACGAAACTGTGCGCGGGCCTGCGGTTGAGAAGGGGGGGGGGGGGGGGGGTTGTTATCGAGTGTTCCGGCCCTCGGCTTTAGCGGGCTGTCCGGCGTATACGATCATAGCCCGGCCGAGCGAAGAGAGAATGATTGGCGGCTAAGGCGTGAAGCCTGTGAGGTAAAAGAAAAAATTCTCTGTCGCGCGCGCACTCTGGGATTGGCGTTGTCGACTGCGACAGCGTTGAAGCCAAACGAGGGCACCGATGCAGCAGTGACGCCAGCCGTCGCCGCATTGTTCAGACCTGCCGCTTCCTTTTGTCCTCTCCGCGCGAAGGGGAGGCGTCGCGTTCGCGCCAGCAATTCATTGTCGATTCATCTGATCACGGGATCCAGCCTCCGACGGCGGAATGAGCTGCCTTGCCCTGTCTTGCGCGCTTTCGGAGGCTCCGCACGGTCCACCGCTTCTGAGGACGCCCTCTGGGTGTCTCTTCTCTTCTCTGTCCCGTTCGCAGCCCCGGTGGCAGGATCTTTAGTTTCGTAAAATTTTGTATCTCCGTCTGGTTTTTCTATCTGTTGTTCTTCTCTTGCATGATGGATTTTTTTATTTTTGTTTTCGTTTTTTCAATCCCACTGTCCCGCAGCCCTGTCTTTCCTCCTGTAGAGTCGTCTTTTCTGTGAAGATTGGGTGTCGGGCGGGAAAGCCTGTATGTGATTCGGGATCTTGTTCTCTCGGGGCTCTTCTCTTCTTCGCAATTTCTTTTTCTTTCTCTGGTGCTTGTCCGTTTTGTTGGGAACGAAAATCCTCCGGTTCTTTCTGTATTTTACCACGTTTTGTTTCCTTTTATAATGGAGCTTGGTCCGTCCGAATGAGCTCTCGAGAGGAACAACTTTATCCTCTTGCCCTGCGAGAGAGGATTATTTGTCGGCGAATACAGAACCCCCCCCCCCCCCCCCCCCCCCCTTTTTTTTTTTCTTCCTTGCGACGAAGCCGGGATTTCAAGTTTTGTCCATCGTCTGTTTCCGTTGCCTTGCTCCGTTGAAACCGGGGCTCACGAGGATTCGATTTTTTTATTTTTGATCCGCCGCAGCTCTTTTTTTATCTTGTGTCAGCCAGGAGCCCGCTTTTGCTATTTCGAGATTTAAAAAAAAATCTAGCTGACTGTTTCCGAGGATTCTTGTAAGCCAGGGAATTCCGGATATGCAGAGACATCTGTATTAGCGAGCTTTATCTCTGAGGGGCAGACGGGATGTTTTTCAGTTCTTCTGCTAGAATAGGAGCGAGGTGTACTGAGCTCGCTCGGGTATTTCACTTGCGTTTTGTGTCTCGTCTTTGTTATTCCGGATAACACTTGAACTTGTATAATGTACTGTTGCCCCCCTGGGCTTATTTTGTATTTGAGACTGAGTAGCTAATTGCTGTATATATTTATATAAATATGGTTATGGCGCTCGGCTGCTGACCCGAAGGACGCGGGTTCTATCCCGGCCGCTGCGGTCGAATTTCGATGGCGGCAAAATGTTAGAGGCCCGTGTACTGTGCGATGTCAGTGCACATTAAAGATCCCCAGGTGGTCGAAACTTCCGGAGCCCTTCACTGCGGCGTCTCTCGTAGCCTGAGTCGCTTTGGGACGTTAAACCCCGTAAACCAAACCAAACCGTCGTTTGCCCCCCTTAAATTCGCTGTTCCTCGAAACTGCTGGCGCGGCGCATCCTGGAGGCGTGTCAGTTAAGGTCAGCGGACGCTTTATGGCCTTGTTTATTGCGCACAGGCTTGGGCGAACTTGGATTAGTTTGAGTCGCGCATGCCTGCCGTAATTAGAACGAACCTGGGAGGAACTGTACTGAGTTTTATAGATCAGGTCTAAGGCACGAGAAAGTGACAGTGTGTCGTCAGCGATAAGAGCAAGTTTAATCTGACTCGCGGCAAATGTGTCATGTAATGAGCCCAGAGGCAAAGTAGTTGTTATTTTTCGCTCACCCCAATAAACGCCTACTTTTTGATCGCGTATGTGGGCAGTGAAAATAAGACCGCTAGCGTCGACCGCATCGCACCTGATCTATGAAACGGAGTATTGACTGTGTTAATGAACTGAGTGAAAGAGTCAGGTGGTTTGCACGAAGCTGCAGCTTGGAGCGGCGTGAGTAGTTGTTCACAGCCTGTTTCGACTCCTTGGGTTTCGGATGTTGGCTTGGAAATCGAACGATTTTCGCGTGTTTTTAGATGCGCAAACACCGAACCTCGGGTGACGCGAGGAGACTGCCTAATCGACGACGACTGGACGGGCTCGTTGGCGGCGCACTCTTCGTCATCCTGTTCATCGGCCCGTATCGCGTTTCGCACTCTTTGAAACGAATTTCGCTCGCCAGAAACCAAAAAAAGGGGGGGAGGGGGGTCTTTGTTTATCCAGCGAGCCCAGCTGCTTCTGGCGAATCTCCTGTTTCGCCAGTCGCTTGATTCGACGGTTTCGAAACGACGCCGAGCAGATAAGGGATCACGCGTGTCCCGGACTTTGAACGCGGCAGTGGAGAGAGAGTGCGCGCGCCCGCGCGGCCAAAGGGCGAACGGACGAAAAGCCTTCCGAAACAGACTGAAAACGAAATCTCGCGTCCCGAACTACGAGAGGAGAGAGACGCTGATGCGATTACGAGCGGATTTTCGTGTCGGTTCTGACGACTCGAACTGAAGTCTCCGAGCGAGAGCGCAGTGCTTCCTGTCAAAGTTTCTACGTTTCCGGCGACGCCGCTTGATTGAAAATTCCTCTCGCGTGCTGCTCTGCCTTGCGAAGAGGTTTGCAGTGGAACAGCGCTGAAAAACAAAAGCAATAGAGGAACGAACAAGCTCAACACACGGACTGGCGTACTGCGTGCGAGTCGCCCACATTTCCACCCCCGTCTGCGACTGTTGACGTCCGCTTGGAGTTCCTCCGTCGCTCACCGTCTGCGTCCGTTTGATCTGCGCGGCTCTGTTGTCGCGCTTGTACATTCGGCGGCGCTGTGCGCAGTTCCGGACCGATTTAGCTTCACCTTTGCTTTTCTTTTAAGTCTCTCCACTTGGCATCTGTAGATGCAGTGGCGTGAAATTCCGGAGTGCGCGTTCGAACGTACTGCACGTGTTTGCTGGTATTAGTGCACGCTGCCTGACTGATGTCTAGAGATTAGAAAGGCATGCGTGCCGTGGCTGTCTGGCGGCGTGATTAAAGTTTCGACTGGATTATTTGGTGGCTCGTGACGAGTGGAACTCCGGAACGCAGTGCGAGGGGGCGGAGGCGTAGATTTGAGACGCGTTGGTTGAACGCGCGGCGTGTGTTTGCGAGGCGGCCTTTGATTGGATACTCTCTCTGGTGGGAATTTGGGCGCGTGGTCGGGGTATTGAGGACGGCAGCTTAGACGAGGTGTGCGTGTAGGCGTTGACGTGTAGTAGGAAGTTTCTGGCCTGAAGACCGTTCGGCGGCAGAAGCGAGTCCGCGACGGATCTCGATCGTTCCGTTTCTGAAGCAGTCCTGTTTAGTTCGTACTCGCGGCTATGCGACCATCGCTGGTGTGGTCTTATCTTCGGCTGTGATGAGCTCGTCAAGGTAAGCTGGGGAAAACATATATTCCGCACAAAGATTGCTTGATGCCGGTGAGCGAGTGAACTGCTAAAGAAAATGGCGGACCACTCGGGTTATGGGATGGTCAGTAAACTGCACCTGGTAAAGCCGATCCTCAACGAATGGAAGTTATCTTACTCCGTTTTCACACGGGACATACGGACCTTACACACAGCTTCAAGCTCATGAAACAAGGAGAGCCTCCTGGTGAACTGCGTGGTGAAGTGGTCGCAACAAGTCATATTCATTTTCGCTTAGAAAGCTCGGGAGACTGAGCAAAGAGAGTGTTTTGGGACACACACAATCCTTTGCTCTACAGCTTATTCTTAGGACTTATCGCGGGTTGTTGGGCTTTCTTGCAAGCTCAAACAGAGAGATCTTTCGGACCCTGGGTTTGGCGCATGATACCCGCTTAATGCGTTGAAAACCCTGCACACACGCGCGCGCGCGGTCACGAGACCGACTGAAATACCTCGGTGTGGTTGGCGGTTCTTTCCGACGGTGGATATTATATTCGTTAATGCGCTTATTATCAATACCAGGCGAAGAGCAAAGCGCACGCACACCAGTACAGAAAGCTGTGAGTTATTTTGTAATTGCGCTCAAATAAGCGCTACACAAATTAACACACAGGGAACAGAGAGACTGCACACGATTCAGTGCGTGTTTGGCGCATGATTGCTTTAGCCGCTTATGTGCCAAAAAACCGAGCGCAGCACACACTCAGTCCTGCGTTTGCATTGTGTACTCCCCTGTCCGTTATCGTTGGTTGGTTTTGCGTGTCTTTGAGGTCAGGTAAGAAGTATGAACAAGCATGGTCCTCGAAGGCGTTGCGGGACGCTTTGAGTGGCGCTGCGACACGTATGCACCTCCTCGTTACGACGTGCCTGTCACGGCGCGGCTGTTGGTCGCAGGGCCCGTGCTACGTACGTTATTGTCTTAGGTACGCCGGAACCCCAGCGCACTCGACCCCGCACAGGCGCGCACTTACGCTCGCACGCACTTTTTTTTTTTTTTTTGCGTGCGCACAGCGCGATGCCCCGTGTAGTGCACCCTCGTCGTTTCCCGCTGCCGCTGCGAGAGACGCGCGCAGGTGGACGCTGTGTACCCTACTT
Organism: Amblyomma mixtum; assembly: GCF_055824585.1. Lineage (NCBI taxonomy): Eukaryota > Metazoa > Arthropoda > Arachnida > Ixodida > Ixodidae > Amblyomma > Amblyomma mixtum. Next base: position 59,970,405 of record NC_143019.1, read on the forward strand.
CCCTGATTGGGTAGCAGGATACGATGGAAAGACCTGCTTCGACCGGGGAGGGTGATGGTGTGGAGAGCGTCCTCGTTGACTCTTGTTTTACCACGCTCTGTTTTATTTACTTTTTTTTTTATTGTATGGCGTGCGGTTGCCACTCTCTGGCGCGAGAAGAACAAAGTTGGGAAGAGGATGGACAGGCGTGCTGGGCGGGAGGCTTTTTTCCCGATTTTTGAGAGCGCCGTGGCCGTGTTTGCTCGGCACTCAGAAGGGTGCGGCCCCAGCATCGTCTGCGGCAGGTCGGCCGGAGTGCACGGCGCCGGAACAAGTGCTTTTTTTTTTTTTCGGTAATGTCTCGAGAGTAACATAGAAATAAAGCCCCCTCTTCCCCCCATCGTTTTGTGTGGTGTGCGCGTGGCGGTGACTGTGTTTTTCTTCGCTGTGCGCGCTGCCTTCAAAGGGAGGAAGCATCGAGCGCTGTCCGTCGCCTGGTGCTCTCTGGAATGCGCGCACTGCCGGGGCCGAAATGAAACGGCAGAGAGACTGCTCAGACGCCGACGGCAGTGTGTAGTTAAGAAGTGATTACTAATTAGCACCTAACCAAGCGCAGCCATGCGCCTGCAGAGGAAGCTGTGCAGCTTTCTCTAAAGCTCCGCTGTGTATGCGTCTACCGCATGTACAGGTCAGTCGATAGCTTACCAGGAAGGCCAAGCAAGGCGAGGTCGAATTTATCGTCGAACTGGAAGTGAGAATGCTGTTTTTGTAGCGCGAGCTACACTGTCCTACCCTCGGCGATTTCGCCGGTGCCTGAAAGTGAGTGTCGCCAGCGCGCTGTCGCCATGGCAACCGGTTTTGCTACAGGTGCGCCGCGCGTGACGTCACAGTTGCGCCGCCGCCGCGCTTGGCGTCACAGGTGTGCCGCCGCCGGCTCCTCAGTCACGCCACATGTCCGCATTGCGCATGCGCGCGGCGATGACTGTCGGTCGTCAGTCGCTCGCCATGGAAGAAGAGTAGCGGGCAAGCAGAGGGAGAACGAGCTGAGGAAAGCCAAGCGAGCAGCCGAGACGCCCGAAGAGCGCGAAGAACGTCTAGCCAAGCGGGGACGCCGAACTTGGGGTGCGCAAGAAGCGCCTAGCCGCCGTGTCGGAGCCTGTGATGTTCGATAACAGCAGCCAGACGGAGGAAGAATAGATTAACCAAGTTTAGCCATGCCAGACGTAGCTCGCGCCACGTGTATCCTGGCTTAGCCGAGCCAAGCCACCGCCAATTATTGTCCACCGTGGAAGTAATAATAATAGGTAACTTTTCAGTGCGATCCTCCTAGGTGGAGTAGATTTAAATGGAGAGAGTAATTGGTTCAGCGATAAGTGTTTACTCTATTTATTCAAATCTATTTCACCCTGGGCGATATTTCCTTGAACGCATTACGCATTAGAAGTGGTAAGTAGACCTTCCAAAGGGCAGTGGCCGCTCTTCAAAACTGATAGCGACTTCCGTTCACATCAGTCCTCGCTAACTAGTTCCGGCATTCGTGTTTCAGTTTGTCCCTGTGCGTGCAATCAGTCCGACGCCGCCACCTGTGGCGCGTTGACGTCGTGTTGCTCGTGCAGAAGAGGAGGCGGGCTTGCTGCGTTAGCGTGCCGTAGGAGTTTCGGGTTCCGCGAGCATTTCTTATATTTGCATATCTTGAGAGGTTTGTCGCGGTGTCCCACAGCCTCTTCTTTCTTGATCGGGTGCCGCTCTTGCTTGCGAACCCGCACCGATTTCCCGCCCGCCAATGAAGCAATATGTATGCATGTTGAACGGAGAACAAGCGACGAAGAGGCGCGCGTCGATTGAAAAACGCGGCGGCTCAGACAGCGGATTCATTTGCGGCCAGCGTTCCATCGTTGCTTTTTTTTCGTTGACGCGTGATGGTTCTGAAGTGACGACTGTCTTATTTTCATCACTTCTTTCATTCTCGTGACTGGTGTCCTATCGCCGGAATGAGGTGGTGGCCAACAGTCTTTCTTTTTTTTCCATTTTAATCTTGTCATCTTTTAATTGTATTGGGAAAGCAATACTGCGCTAGGTTTTGAGCCTTCAGCGTCGTCCCGGCGGATCCACGTTTGACCTTTAGCTTGACCTCTGTTGTGGCGTTCATTGATGCGCTCTGACATAGACAGCGTTGTAGACTGCGTTGATTTGGAGGAAAGGAAAGGCGCCTTACCAACTCTGGTTTAGTGGACACCTCAATAACACTTAAGCTAATTCCGGCGTTCCGTGCAGCACTCAGGCTTACGTCTTTCACTACTGTAGTCGCTAAACTTGCTCGTAATTTGCTTTCGCAACCTTCCAGCTTAGCCAAGCTAAGCCTCTGCCAATTTTTTTAGTTCTTGTTTTTATTGTTTGCCACTTTGCTTGTTGGGCAAAGACGAACGCTAATTCGGGCACATAGGAATGGAGCTTATTACTCTTCTTTATTTTGCGTTTGTAGCTAATTGTTAGATATAGTTGACGTTTTATTGACGCGAGGGTAAATTAAGCCAGAAAGCGCCAAAACCATGGTTCATATTAAGTCGGGTTGCTTTTGGCAGGTTTGACGCTACATGCGGTTGAGATACTCTTGTCGCGAATTGCTCAAAAAAAAAAAAAAATGCGCCGACCAGCCGCAGCGCTCCGTCGTGTTCCTCCACTCTTTTCCATAATTTTTTATACGTTGGAATTGAACCAGCTCATATGAACTGTCGAAGTCAGCAAAGTCCATTGCCCTGCTTCATGACTCTCTTTCCCGCTTTGCGGGCCTATATACGCGCCGTTCATGTTGCGCGTGCCGTACAGCAGCCTCTCTGCAATGCAGTCCCCAAGTAAAGCGGTTTGCCCGAGAAAAAAAAAAGTGTGTATCGAGCTGTAATGCGCTAGATTATTCATGACGCCGACGCGGCCCTCTTAATTGGCCAGGCCGGGGCGAAAAACGCTGCGTCTTGAGTGAATTTCGAAACGCTGACCGCCGCAGTTTTTTTTTTTTTTTTTCTCAAGTATCGCGCTGTCGAAGTGGAGCTTAACAACTCACTCGGCCTCTGTTACAGTGCCTCCTCCTTTACGGTATCGGGCAGACGGCTGCCGTCCTCTTGCTTTTCATTTCGGGCAAGCCTGTTCTGCTTTCTCGTCGAAAGAGGGAGACACTGCGTCGTCCCCCGGGCTTGTTGAAAACCGTGCAACGCTGCGGAACCGAGAGCTGGCGTCAGCCGATCACGGAGCGGCTGTGCTCCGTAGCGCGGCGTTTTCGAACACATCCGAGCATATGTGCCGTATTTACACGCATATAAGTCGAGTTGAAGATAGAAGATAGGTCCCCTGACAACTTCCCATATTTTGCCGTACGATGTGTCCTTGTTTTGTGGCGCATTATGTCTCCGATTTGCAGCTCCTCCATCCTTAGTCGGGTTTGACCTGGTGAAGTAGTGCTTTATCACTAGAATCCACTGTGATAAGCCGGCTTGCCACTTACATGAACAGATAATTCTTCGTGGGTTGCAGGTTGTACTTTTTTCATCTCATTGAAAAGCATGATTTTCGCACTGGTTTGGACGCTCACATTTTTTTGTTAAGGAAATGCTCTCTCTCGCTCTCTCTCTCTCTCTCTCACTCACTCACACCTCCTTCCAGAGAAAATTGGTCTGGTCATGTGTGGGTAAATGCGGTACATCGCCCGCCTCACTCCACTGCTTCTAATTTCGACGGCGCTGTACCGTTTTTAGCCGTTACAGGGTAAATGGTTGAGCCCGAGCCGGCCGGGTCTGGTGAAATTATCGCGCGCGAAAAGAAGCGAAGAGCGCGCTGTCGCTGTCTGCGCGGGCGCGCATATATATATTCAAATGTGTGAAATGAGGCGCCGCGAGAACGCGTTGTAAAAGCCTCTCATTCCTCCTCGGCTTTTCGTTTTATTTTTTTTCCTTCCTGCTCGAACGGCGCGCTTAAAATGTGTGTTCGAATGCAGCGCTGATGAAGCACTTCGATCGTTCTCTTCTTCTGTTCTTTTGGTGCACAATTGCATGTCGTGGTTCATTTATCCTGCCCATGGTTCTTTACTTGGTTATCCTGCTTTTTGTTTGTGTGTAAGAGGGACAAAAAAGTAAAAAAAAAAACGAGGCACTTAAGTTTCCCGCATAAAAACGATGTGGCGAATGCGCATTTGTCATCTCTTCGAGATCGCAACAGTTTTGCCCAGTTAGGTGGGAAACGAATGAAAAAAAAAAAAGAACCCGTTCTCCCCCTACTAGCTCGTGCTCCCGCTACTCCCGTTTTACCCCGCTTTCCGGCAAGTTTTTCTCTTTCCTGTTTCGTTCCGTTTCGATCTTTTAATTTCTCAAGTGGTCAAGCACGGCTTCGCAAAGCTCATTGCCGTGAAGAAGTTCTCTGCTTTCAGGACGCCGATGCGTGTAGCCTGACATACACGCCTGCAGTGAAAACGCCTGTACGTAGAAAAGAAAATACTGGGAAACGAATTGCTCCCCATTGTGTATACGAGGCATTGCAGCGAATCCGGAGCGAAGGAAAAGAACTTGTCTTGATGGCAAAAATCCGAGGTTCAGGGCGCGTTTGTGGGGAGGCGGCGGTTAGTAGTGCTTGACCACTTAAGGAGCTGAAAGATAAAAAAAAAAAATTAAAGCCGGACGAAAATGTTATACCGGAAAGCGGGGCAAAACGGGAGTGGCGGGGAAGCACGGGAGTTCTCCTTCGCCGCACAGCTCCGCCGTCGTGCAGTGAAGCGCGCTTTGGCGAAGCCTTGGCTGCTGCGCCGCTGGTGTTGCAGTGCTGCCGGCATTTTGGTAAGTGCCGCCGCCTTGCTCGCTCGCGCCGGCTGCCTTGTCTGCCGGAAGTGACGTGGGAAGGGGTTCAGAGGGAGAGGGGAACGGACTGGGCTGACCAGCGCTGTGAATACTGCCCGAGAGAGGACTGTTCGTTCTTTTTGGTCTTTTTACCAGATATCTCGTCTCGAGATAGCGCTCTGGCACCGACGTTGTTCTCGAAGTGCGACTTGGGGTGCGGTAGGGAGATGCGCCAACGAAGTGTGGCCGGGTGGCCGAGCGCGGACCTGGGCAATTTCTCTCGGGGCTTTAATTAAGACGGACGGCGCGATAGGAGAGTGGATGGTCTTCTGGGGTGGAAATGTGGCAACAGGGATAGAACGCCGCTGGCCTGAGTCTTTCATTTGGTGAGCAACACTGGATGACCGTCGCTCCGTCCTGTGAAGTACTCTCGTTCGCCCTTTGTGTTTAACGAACGTCAGGAACAAGTCTCGTACGGTGTTCTTAGTAACCAAACGTTGTGCGCCTTTGTGACGAACTCTTGAACTTAGCTGTTTGTTTTTGTTTTTTTTTTATTTCTCGTCTTTGTGGTGAAAAACAAGGGGTGGGATACAAATTGCACCGCTTTTGCACGCGTTGATCTGTTAATTGCCCCGTTTCGTCGATTTCTGACGCTGTCTCTGTGGCTCGAATGATCAGTGGCGCTGATCAGTGGCTCGAATGGAGCGTAGTGACTAGGTGGCCAATAACAGCCGGCCGTTGAAGGCAGTAGACACCTTTAGCATACCGTGTACAGTGTTACCTTTACCGGGAACCCGCCCACCGCCAGTGCGCAGATCGCATCGGAGGCCGCAGATGGCGCCAGGTACCCACAGCTGCACGTACGCCTCCCGCATCGGGCCAATCAGCGCGTGCTCACTGGCAGTGGGCGGGATCTCGTTACTGCGTAACTCGGTACGCAAAAGGTGTTTAGTGCCGTAAGCAGCGGGGAAACCGCAACGCTCGCGTCTTTGTGTGTATGCGGGCGAACCCGGAGCTTACTATGGTTAGGCCTTCGAATTTCGGTACGCTCCGTGTTCGCGCTTGGGAGGACCTGGTCGGTGTCTCGGCTTTTCTGAGCGTGCATCCACGAGCATTCGGTGGGAATGCCTTAAAGCAGCGCTTGAACCAAACTTTAG